>NC_135775.1:17328012-17473477 GCF_028453695.1 Augochlora pura
TTTACAATCTCTTGTTCTCGGTCTCAATAGCGAACGCTGGCATCATAAACCTCGGGGATTTCCAAAGGGCTCCGCGGACAGAGGCCTGAAGGCCCAAGCCAGGCTCGCGAGCGTTCCGCGGACGGTTATTTTTACGGTAAATTCAGACCTGGAGGAAATCCCTGTCAAACGTTGCTAAAACATCCCCTACCACAGAGTTCCTTCCCATCCCTACTTTAAACATTTTTCCACTTCCACCAAATTTCTCCTGCAACCGAGTTTTCCTAAAAGCTAGCACGACATGAAAATAATAGAATCGTTTTTGCATCGAGTGCAGTCAGTTAGAATCGTCTTTACATCGAAGACAGCAAGTTAGAATCAAGTTAGCATTGTTCTTGCACCGAGGTAGCAAGATCAAGGAATCAATTCACTACTATATATCGCGACGTCAATTATATCGAGATAACTTCTGTACAAAGTGTAAATAAACGAATTCTCCGGAGTTAGACTTACAACCTTTCTTCGTTAACCGGTCGTAAATCTAAGTCGTCAACGAGGCGAACGATACGACACAACAGTATTCACGTCAGTTCAATGTTCTTAACATTGAAAGGAGTAGTTACTAGAAAGAGATGTTTTATCGCAGTTTCATTATAACATATGGCACGAATAAAGAGAATCGGTGTTCCATTAATGGAAGAACGTGTAATGGCACATGATGTGATAAAAGATTCACTTATATACAAATCAGCATCGATGATCTTGGAAACTTAGAAAAAAGGACCTTGAAAAAAGAATAATTTTTACAACGAATTCAGTATTGGAAGGTGTACAGGAAGATGTATAAGTGGAAATGTTTAAAAGGACGACCATCTATAATTAAGAATGAAAAATATACTTGCAGATCCACTGATCCGTTCAGTTTGTAAGATATGTTTTTAAAAAAATACGTTCCTCCTCCTTGTAAAATGTTTGCAGCGCACTCTGTTCGTGTAAGAACAATGTTCTTCCACAAGAAAGCCATACAATAGTTCGTGTCTTCGAGCTGTTTATTACTGCTTAGACTCCATCGGTCAAAGTTATAATTTTCCGAGTAATGAAACAGCTTCGAAAGATGCAGTTGCAAGAACGACGATATCAGCATCTGTAGGCGATAAAAGAAATACAGCAGAAATCGTCACAATCGTGCATGTCGTCTCTATCAATCTTTGAGGTGGTATTAGAACCGTCAAATAAATCGATTAATTATAACGGATCGGGCCCCGAAATGTTCGGAGGAAGATAAGCTTACGAAGCAGACGTGAGCACACGCGGTTTTGTAGATGGCTTTCGTGATATCGAGCTTTTCCAGAAACTTCGGTAGGCATCGACGACTAACAACGCAGATCGTCAAGTGGTTGACGTAAGAGAGACTTACTCCCTCCTATTGCAGCTACTAATGATAAATCTGTCCAAGTGTTCACTCACGTTTATAACATTGCTCCTAGTCTCGCGTCCGTGTCACTCATAAAGTATACTCGTCACGATGGCGTTCTACCTGCTGGTGGTAGCCCTGGTGGTGATCGTTTTAGTGAAGGCCTTCTCGGCGATTTATGAACAATGCACTTATTGGAGCAAGCGACGGGTACCGCGTCTGCCTACGACGCCGGTATTCGGGTCCGGATGGAAGATGTTCTTCCGTCAGATGTCGATGCCGGAGTTCGCACTGTACCAGTACAATTACCAGAAGGACGTAAGGTATCTAGGGTTGATGGATTTCTTCACCCCGACCGTGGCCATCCGTGACCCGACGCTGATCAGAGACTTAGGGATCAAGTATTTCGAGCATTTCACCGACCACCAGAATTTCATCGACGAGGACGTCGATCCTATATTCGGGAAGAACGTATTCTCGCTGCGGGGCGAACGCTGGAGAGAAATGAGGAACACTTTGAGCCCGACCTTCACCGCCAGCAAGATGCGGTTCATGTTCGAGCTGGTGTCCAAGTGCTGCAAAGAATTCACGGAATACTTGTACGACCATCCGGAGAAATTCTCCACGATCGAGGCGAAGGACATCTTCACCAGATACACCAACGACGTGATCGCGACCGCGGCCTTCGGGATCAGTGTGAACTCTTTGAAGAACCCGAACAACGAGTTCTATATGAAGGGAGCCGACGCCACGAACTTCGGCGGCCTTTTCCGGTTGTTCAAGTTCTTGATGTTCCGCATGGGCCCGCGCTTCGCCAAAATGTTAGGATTGACCTTCTTTTCCAAAGACACCACCAAGTTCTTCCACAACGCGGTATCCGAGACGGTGAGGATTCGGAACGAACAGAACATAGTCAGACCTGACATGATCCATATGCTGATGCAAGCTCGCGACAAGGACAAGCCGAACACGTCGAACCAGATGACGATCGACGACATCGTCGCCCAGGCGTTTATCTTTTTCCTGGCAGGCTTCGACACGGCCTCTGTGCTTATGTGCTACACCATCTACGAGCTAGCACTGAATCCCGACATCCAGCAGAAGCTGCGCGAGGAAGTCGACAATCACATGGCCGCAGGCAACGGACAGATCTCCTACGAGGCCCTGTCCACGATGGAGTACATGGAGATGGTGACGTCCGAGGCGCTCAGAAAGTATCCTCCCGTGGCAGTCATTGACAGATTGTGCGTTCAGAAGTTTGAGTTGTCTCCGGCTGCGCCTGGCTACGATAGTATCACTATTAAACCAGGCGATGTACTCTCGTTCCCTGTTTACGGGCTGCATCACGATCCGGCATACTTCCCGGAGCCGGACAAGTTCGATCCCGAACGATTCAGCGAACAGAACAAGGACAAGATCACTCCCTACACGTTCCTGCCTTTCGGGCTCGGCCCGCGGAAATGCATCGGCAATCGGTTCGCTCTGATGGAGGCCAAGATTCTGACTGCCAATCTGCTGCATAGATTCTATCTGAAACGCATCGAGAAGACCACGGTACCGGTTGTTTTCAGCAAAACGAACTTCTCGATGAACCCTGAACACGGTTTCTGGATCGGTCTGGAAAAGAGAGAGCAATAGTTTTACCAAGGATTTAGTCCCGATTGAATATCTTTGTCGATAACATGGCGGTTCAAGGGTTCTGGTGTCTTCGTTTGTCGTAGTCCTATTTAACAGAGCGGAAATAATTATTTGGGTATGAATGAATTATTGCATGTTTGAAGGTATTCTGCCACATTCCTTTGTGAAAATCTGTTACAATTGAAAATTTCCAGTTAAATTTCTATGAAAAAATCTAGTAAAATTTAAATTTCTATAGAAATCTAATATAATTGAAAATGTCTATAAAAAATCTATTATAATTGAAAATTTCTATAAAAATCTAATATGACATCTCTCTCTCTTTCTTTCTTTTTATCTTTCTCTCGAAATTGTAAGCGGAGCGGAGGTCCGCAATGTGCCCCGCAAGGGAAATAAAGCACTATTACTATAAAAATCTAATACAATTCAAATGTAGAGTAAAAGATTCTTATAATTAAATTTTATATTGAAAATTTATTACAGTTGGCTTCGCTTTTATTTAGAATTAATTTATTTAAATTGCAACTAAACGTCTGTTATCACGAAAAATTTTAATAAATACTCGTAGTAATTAAATTTTATATTATTAATGTATTATAATTAACTTCATTCCTGTCTAAAGTCAAATGATTTAAATTTCTATTAAAAATCTGTTATTATTTAAAATTTCTAGTTAGATTGCTATTAAAAATTTACCATAATTCAAATTTATAGCAAGAATAGTTTATAATAATTAATTTCACTCTTACTTAAGATTAATTATAATCTAGATTAAAATGTCTAGTTAATGTCTAGTTAAATTTCTACAAAAAAAAGTAAGCAAAATGCATTAACATTATTATTGATTACTGCGCCTGCGATTTTGGTGTAAATAATGTTATTTTTTGGCGTTATTCTTATATCATGGATGTCTGATAGGCCGCTAATTTCATTGTTGTCATATTCCTCGAAATATTAAAGATGAATCATTGCACTCGACAGTATTGTAATAGTCATAATCTCCGATATTGTATTTCGAATTTGTGTACTACCTAAAAAAACAACTTGATTGCGCGGATTAAGCAGATCAATGAACTGCTCTCAAGGGATATCAAAGGCTATCATCAAGATAATCTAATCTTTTACTGAAATACTTTTTTTTTAGTTCCTATCGAATACTTGAATACATTACCTTCGAGAGAAATGAAAAGTCATTGAACTCACAGCTTCCGTGCCATTTTTTCTTTTCACTTTCACGCAGAAAGTCTGAACCGTGCGCGAACGCGCGTCGGTCTCGTTTCAGTAAATTCGCGAGTCTATGTTTATGTCGAAATAGTCTTGTAGCGATTTAGTATTTAAAGAGCCGAATGATAAGCTGCGCTGAGATTATGGATTATGTAATATGCCGTATACGGTGTATGTCGACAAACAGAAGATTTCTATCAGCTTTGTAAGAACAGAAAAATTTGTGTGGACAGGAACGAATACATGCAATTGTTTACGAAACATATGTACACGATTTGTGATATTAGCTGTACGATAAGATTATGTAATACAAAATGTTGCATTAATGAAAACAGTGCGTGTCGTGTAATTCAGTTCATCAATTAAGATCGAATAGGAATTGTTGAATCGATTCCATTGTTCAGCAGATTTGATAAACAATCTTAGCTTCGTGTAACAATCTTAGAATTGTATCGATGTATTATTTTAGACTTTTATAACAATTGTAGAATTTTATTGACGAATATTTCTCGGATTGTTAAGAGTGTCCTGTACGTCGTTGGAGTTGCTACAGAAACAACGTGTTTATTTCAGATACGCGTCCGTTTCAATAACCCGGGACTATCTGTTCCCAGGACCATTCGCGTCGTGAATCACATTTTGTTTGTCTAGATTTACGCTACCGATGGCCTACATAATATTACAACTATTCATTACACATACTTCGATTAATTTCGTACACATTCGTACATTAATTTCATAGATGTTCGTAAATCAACACTTTATCTGCCGGAAGCCAATCAATTGAATTTTCAATTACTGAGCTATGCAATAACCTGCATTGGGAAAACTTTATTTAAATAACAAATAACAAATTACAAATTTACGAATAAAAGTTGAAGTGTTTATTTAATAAAAAAGTCGTTCAAATAATATTTTCTCGGATTTTGTAATGGATATGTTTTATATTAGCTTTACAAATAATATGTTACGTTTTATTTGAATCTAGGTGGAAAACAAATAATGGGTATTTAATTTTGTCTTTTATTTAAACTTCCGAGTAACAACTAATTTGTTATTTAAATGATCATATAGATGAACATTTATTTAAATGACGCTCAACTCTGCATACGATATTAGAAATGGTTAGATAATGTTATTGAAAACAACTTGTTGTTACATGATTGAAAAAGATAATAACACAAAACAATTAATTAAGAAGTTTTTAACTGGAAATTGTAGACGTTTGGAAATTAAAAAATCATCACCGATAGATAATATGTTGACCTCGCGTCGATTAGGAACGATTGATTTCAACATTCTTTTATGTTAATTCACAGTACACTATAAATGAAAAATGGGAAACTGGGAGATTCTACCGAATTTCATCTTTAATTTACGACATAAAATACAATTTATCAAAATGCCTTTTATTAAATCCTAACATCTCTTCTTAATGACGAGACTATGCGAGCTTCTGTTAGTTACTTGTTGCAACGACTGATGCATCACTGTGATATCGTTGTCACGCATTGACGTAAGAAGATCGGCATATCTAATCGCACGTAAAGAATTGCAAATTTGTTTACGCGCTCAAGGTTTAACTAATGTATACCCAACGTTAGATTTTTCTCTATGACTTCCGTGTCGCGGCTGTTTTTCTTCACAAAATTGCAATCTACTGTATCATTAAATTCAGTTCTTCCTCTTCCGTGAACAATTGCTATTTTTCTTGAACTTTGTTCATAGCACTTATGCGATATATACCAGAGTTTGGAATTAAACGAATTGTTTCGGTTTACCATAATTTATAACATATAATTTTTAATATAAATATTTATCTAAGACGATTATGCGAGTTAATTCTTTGTAGTCGAATATTTTATTAACAACGACTGTATTCGTCATAAATTATTTTTTCTGTTCATTCGAATAATTCTAATAAAGAATTATTGGAATACATTATTCGCGTAATTCTTTATTCGAATATAGATCGCAGAATTATTGGAATAACTTTTGTTATATAATCATTCATATTGCATTAGAATAACATTTTACTGCATAATATTATAAAGAAACATTAATTATGCCTTAAAAAACAAAACAGAACATAGCATACCGTTAAATTTATTATCATTTATTATTAATTCTTGTTGCGAGTAAATTCTTACCTCATCGCGTTCACTTCACATATTTCTATCATCCACAATTATTTACAGACAGTGTTTTACGAACAAGTGTCGTAGGAACAAAATTCAGAGGTTCTCACGTTTCGTACTTGAAGCACGATTTCATTGAATTAATCATTATTATATAAACGCGTTGACCGTTGAACGCACGTGCTGACTTAATCCAATCAAGTCCGACTAATTTCGTTTATCTAAATAAAGTACTTCTGTTCGCGTTATTAACGAACAGCACGCGCGTTATTTGCATACAAAGAATTCGCTTCCCGTAATAAATTTTATCTCTGCGCATTATCACGATTCGGCACGGCTGTGTGCGATCTATGATACAAATAGACAACACTGATTCAATGGCTCATTGAGTACTCTGTATTTGAGAGTTTGTAGATGGTCAGTCGTGATCAGTATTGCGTGTGATCAATGAGAGCCAGCTGTTACCAGAAATTTATCGAGGTCTCTTTCGTCAGCTCGTACCTTATTTGAACATTAGTGATTAACGTGATCGTTACAGAAGAAAACGGAATAGATTATAACATATTAAATTCACCTTTTGCATCAGCTTTTGCATTGACATGCACCGGCTCTGTCACGGTGGCTTATGAAGCTGGTGAATAAATAGTTTCACTCTTTAATACGTAGAATATACATATACAGTCGGTGTTAGAAGTATTTCCGAAACGTGTGTTTCCGAAAAAAACTGCGATCTAAATTTCATCTAATTAATAATCTGTAATAATCTATTACATTCGAGTCAATTCAATTTTCTAGTCAATTTCCTACAAAAATCTATTACAATTGAAGATTCTATTAAAAATCGATTACAGCTTAGAATGAAATTAAGACAAGTTTGGAATCTTTCTCTCGGCTGATTGTAACGTAGATTACAAGATCGAAACCTCTCCTTTATAATGATTCTCTCAATCTTTCATGTATGATTTTTTATTTAATAAAATATATTTTTATTCAACTTCCGTTTGTTGCACTCGTGATAGAGAATTTCTATTTTGCACAAAGATCCGAAGTCTAATCACCATCGTCGTCGTCATCACCATCTCGTTCCAAGCATTTATCCATTTTCGCGTAATTACTAGACCGCAGATATTTACGTAAAATATAAATTTGCTAATTCAATCGTAGAAAAACAGAAATCAAATAGAAATTCATTTTCTTGATTGGTAATTTAAGCGAGTCAACAATGGTGCAACAGTATTCTTGAATACTTTCAGTATCTTCAGAGTTTGTAGTAAATTATATTTAGAAAAATTCTAATTAGACTGCAGATCATTGTGCGAAGTAAACATTGTTTTGGAGTTGCGTAAACATTTATTTTTCTTCCCGATCATTTTGACAGGTTCAAAATAATAGAACAGAATTTAAAAGCTAGTTGTAAAACCTGACGTCATTTTTACATATTTTTACGTATTTTTTTTAGATTCGTCTACTGCTTCACACAGCAATTACTCGCTTTTGTCATAAACGCGCGAAATCCACAGTCTAGTCATTGCAAATTGAAGTAACATTTAAATGAATAAACTGCAACCTAAGTTGCTTTTCGAAATAACAATGAAGCTTGTTTAAAAATATTCAGTTTCCAAGAGATTGTCAGCGCAGCATTTGAGCTGTTCGGCAACTGTTGTGTTAACTTGCCTTGCAACAGTGAAAAAATAAAAAACAATTTCATGGTACGGCTGGTAGCTCGGCGGTTGGCAGAGTTCAGATTACAGCGGGCAAGATGGAGGACTCGGGAGTTTTAATAAGCAGTGGGAGTGGCTTAAGTGGGTGATATCTTAAAATCTAAAATTCATGAAATCGAAAGAGCAAGGTGGCGGCCGCGGCGGCGGCGGCGGCGGAAACGTGTAAACGACGATAGTCGAGATATTATAAAGAAGACACGGCATGCGTCGTCGTTTGGGAATAGCTGAACTTCTTAATTATATCGTTGCCGCTCGATTAAGTTATAGAAGAAAGCACCGGCGCGGAACTTTCAGTCATCCCTAAAGAATTAAGTAACCGGCATACGGCTTCCCGGCAACCAACCCGTGTCCGTCAGCCATTTTTAATTTCGGATTCGAATGAGCCGCCGGAACACGCGCAGCAAGTTTTAATTATTCTCAAATACGGCGGTACTTCCGTACATTGAAAATAGTTCGCCGGTTTTTCATTGGAATCATGCGAATTCCCGCGAACAAAAGCGCCAAATACAATCAACGAAGTCCGACAATCGAGTCGCTTTTGGTCTTCGTTCTCCAAAGTGAATATCGTGTTTTCTAAATGACAGGTGCTAATGAAAAGAAGATTCCAGGGTCGTGACAACAGATATTACGAAAAGATATCTCGGAAAGGGTTTCTCAAATGTCGCTGCCTACCGTTTCTCGTTGGCAATCATAATTAATTTACTTAGATATCAGATGCCAAACAGTCATAGATTTGTTAAAGTAAATAACGATTAAACAATCGTTAGAACTGTGATTATAAACAAGAGAGTCAGCCATGATATGATTTCGTAGCGTCTATGTTGCTTATTTCGCAATTAAAATCATAGAAATTAAGAAAGAAAATCCTGTTGACAATCCCAACATTACCAACGAAATAAAAAGAAACGAAATCGTATTTTTCGTTTAACGATCTGACTTTGGACTACAGTTACGCAGTAAGTGTATCACGTTTACGATACAAGAACATTTGTATAAAAACTTTATGCAGCTACTCGGTGTTATTGAACCACAGCTGTTTCGTTTGATGACAAATAATATTTCAATTATTAATAAAACATGTAGGCCAGAGTAAATTTTACAACTGTTTCGTAACCTAAGGTGATGTTTGTACAAAAAGAGCTAAATGAAATTATTTAAAAGATTAATACTATTTCTAACTGAATACATTATTGAAAATAAGAAATAATTATTTGAAATAATCTGGACCGACATTTCTAATATTATTTAATATCGAATGTTCGTTGTCAGTTGCCGATAACATTTCGCAAAGCGAAAATGTGCATGAGTTAGTTTAGCTTTTAAAATCATTTATAAGACTTTACATTTATCACAGAGATATTATCACATTTCTCATAAAAATTCGTGATAACAAGATTTTATTCTTTCTTTAAAAAGTTCATTCTGAAAAGATTTTCGTCTGGATTTATCTAAAATTGTTGCGAAAAAGATAATTGTTCCACTGATAATCGAAACGAAAAAGTGTCTTCATTCATCAGAGAAATGTTTCTTATTATTGGATAATCATTTAACGTAGACGGATAAAGTAGATTCAGAGCTGATAATTAAAACACTATATAACTTTTAAGAAGAATTTCACAGTTATCTCAAATATTCATTTCAAATTATTATAAAGTAAAATAATATTATACAAAATATTATTTTAAATAACATGGTTGTAATTATCAATTGGATCACCATATAATTTCTGAAAAGAATTTCACACTTATGCAACGCTATTTAAAATGATATTTTAAATAATGTAAAATCACAGGCGATCACAGGTGATCACAGGCATGGAAATAATTACAAAAAAGAAAATAATACGTTATTTGAAAATTCGTTTTGCAAAATTGATTTTAATAGTTCGTAATTCTTGCACAGTGCATCCAATGCATTAGTCTAGCAACAAAGATAGATCACGAAAGAGACGATGATCGCGAACATGTTAACCCTTTGCACTCGAGTGATGACTCTGAGGTACCGCGAAAATTATTACATCGCATTCAAAAATAATCTTTATGCTATCAAAGTTTAGATTTAAAAAGTTGTTAAAAGTAGAACTGTTGGCACGGGTCACAATTATATACTACAACTCTGAAAAATTATTCCAGATTTACAATTGAAATGGCTTCGACTGCAAAGGGTTAACATGTTACATCCAAGCGTTCTTCCTTGCAACCACAGATTTTATTAGTTAAGATTTTCTGTTTGAATCACGCAGCTGCGATTGGCACGTGGTGTCGAGCACCAATGCCATGCTCAATCACCGGAATAATTTGATCGTTCGATTAAGGTTTTCTGATTTGTATTCCCAGGAAACTAACGATTACCCGGCGATATAGGGTGGTCATAAAAGAGCGAATGGAATAAATTAATCGGGAGTTGTATATGGATTAGGTGCGCCGTGGAAAGCGAAACCTTGTCTCCCGTCTCAGGGCGCCGATCGAAAGTTTGTCGGAACTTAAATCGAGATCGAGGAAGTTTTGAAATTAATTCTTATTGAGCTTTGAACCGACTCGTCGAACGCGACACGATTTCTTCGAGACCCTCAACTTGTGTAATAACCTTCTGCTCGGAAACTTTTCGTCACTGAGTATCTAATAAATATTAAATTCGTACCGTTCGTTGCCGGGCATAACGATTTCGATACAATATCTTGTCGTTATGCAATTCACCGTGCTAAACGTAAAACGAATTTTTATCAATCTGTCCACGTTTCCGTGTGAACTCGATCATTATCTCTTGAACTACAGTACCTACACGCGGGAGAGTGTTCATGCGACAGATTTGTGAAATAACCGCGAATTTCGACAGAGATCAAAATTATTTCGGTGTAGTCATTGTAACGTGACACGGTAGATGAAATAAAATGAAAGTGAAATATATTTTCCACAAAACTTCTAGTATAAACACTATACTTATGTTTGACACACTATTATAAGTTTCATTTGAATTTGAATTTGTAGAAAATGTTTACTATTAGCAGAACGTGGGTTCTTATGTAAAATAAAAGTTGTCTGCGCCAATTGCACGAAACAGTGATCAATTAGAAGTTTGTTTTCAACTTTGACAATCTTAATAAGATAAGAACAACGTATAGACATCCTAAAATTCCCTTTGATTTTCTACTGTTTTGTATTTGTTGTACTTTTTCATAAATGGATAAAATCTGTAGTCTAATCACGAGCGATAAAAGAGGTGGCATCATTCTCATAAGAAAGTAAAAGTTATTTTTACAGGATATGCAATGTTGTGTTGGAAAGATTGAAGAATTTAGCAACGAAGTGTTTTAACGCTTTATCTACTTTGTCCGGTAGCCTACTAATAGAATTTTTAATGTTTGTGCAATACTAAAAGAAATCTGAACAAAAATCTTTTTCTACATGCCATATTCCCAAATTAAATTAATAGCTTATTAAGCAACATAACTGACTAAACAATTCATTCTGTTTTCAACTGTAAATTATAGATTATCGGAAATCATAAAATACGATACACGCGAGGATAAAAACATTTAAAGAATTGCAAATTACTATTGATCTATTATCAATTTATTAAAATTATTAAGAAACGAAATAAAAATTCTGCATAGCTCCTGTATCTTGTAATTTGTGTGGACAATTTTTATTTGGCATTCGAATTCGCAGTCTACCAATAACCGGACCGTACCATAATCCTGTTTCCAATACAGGCAGAAAAAAATTGCAGCGAACAATTTTTCATTGTTTTTAATTCCATCATCGAACAATTCGATTCGAGTGCATCAGTGCAATAACAAATTCATCTAAATCGAACGCTACGCTTTTTCGAATTATTAGCTTCATCGTGTTCATTTCGAACAGAAACAAAATACAAAACGTGATATCAAAGGCAGTGTATAAGTTCGAGAGATATTTCAAATTTCATACAACATCCACTAACATTGTGACACAGGTTCGTGCTATTGAAATAAAAATATAAAAATGTGTAACTCAAATGTATTTTATTTTTTAATGTTTCGTATAGGAAACTGCAATAACTTCCCCGGGTAATAAATATTTTAAGGAATAATGGTCCACTTACGTTTACGCACCGACACACTGTGCAATTCTTCGTGTTCAGTGCCCGAACCTTTTTTATCCGTCGAACCTGTGAAATATACTTCTTTTCGCTTTGTTTCAGTGGACCTGCTTCAAATGTTGGAGCTGAATTTAACGGTATCCTTCCCAGCAACGTCCCTTCTTACCGTGATTCTGGCTCTAGTCGGTAAGTTATGGAAATCCCATTTTCATCAAATGAAACATTAGGTTGAACGAATTAGGGTAGATTTCTATGGTTTCGACGAAGCAATCGTACAACACGAAGTCAGTATACTCCTTTCGATTACTCGAAATATTATCATGGAACAGAGAAATACTGTTAAAGTAATGCATAGATTATAACAGACGGAGAAATAAGCTAGATTTCAAGCTGAAGGAGTAGGGACAGGTCATGTGACGTGACGATCCTCCTTGATTGACCTGTTCCACTTCTCCGGCTTGAATTCGAGCTTATTTTTCTGTCTACTATAGACCAAACTTTCTTTTAGCAAACGCAAAACTTTACAGAGAACATCATCTTTCTCATAAGAAAGAAGCTTGTAAGGAAAGTATTCGAATAAATTTTTAGGGATTTATCGTTAGGTACACATTGCAAATTGATTTCGGTGATTAAACCGAACAGAACACTTGAAATATCGCTCGAACTGCCGATTTTTTAAATATTAAACGTACTGTACCAATCATTATGACTGGCTTTACAGTACTTGTTCGAAATTGATTGGAATTTCGAAGATTCTCTCATGAGAAACGATCGAATATATTTTTCATTTCAAGTCTACGATATTAATGAGAACGGTAGAAGGTTTCAATAAATAGAGTCTTGACATTTTTATAAAACTATAAAATGAGGAAAATATAATTATAAAAATATAAATTTTTATAGCTCGGTAGGTATAACGTTAACGCTAAATGTTTGGTAAGGTAGGTTTAATGTTAATGATATATCTACCGAGTTGTAAAAACGACAGGCCTTCATTGTCTCAAAAAAGTAAAAAGTTCGAATTTATTTCGATTCAATACAGATATGCCTTATTTATTCAATCATTGAGAAACCGTTCAATGAGAAACGGTAGGTTTCTGCGGAGAAATGTCTGCGGTAGGTTTATTAAGGGGTTCAGATTATATCAAATAATAGATCTGCATAAAATTGTTCAATTCTGTTTTTAAAAACTGTATAGTATGTCCATACGTTTTAATTGCATGGCAGCGATCACGACGAAATGTACGTGTCTATGTTGTTCGGTTCTTTCATTAGTTTTTTTTTTAATGGTTTTTCGTAAATAAATGCGATGCCGGTGGTATCGCTGAAAGGTACTGTTTTTCCACAGATTTAATCCGTTTCGTCGGTGTACATTGTTGCTAGTTTTTATTCTTTTTCGATATTTCATTGTCTATATCGATTGTCGGCAATATGCGCGCTTTACGAATGCAGTAGTTTACAATGCATTTCGTGTATCGTGAATTTAAACATGTGATTTTGTACGGATTTTTAAATATGGATACGTATTCTTGCTTTATTTAAACTTTGGAACTCTTTAAAATAACAGTTTCATACCGATAAACTTACGAAACTTCGGAATATAATCTTGCAACGGAGCTAACAAATTAATTAAAGTATTTAGATTATTATTCTACGCATAAATAATTATTACAACATTATGATATAGAGAAGATGTACTGATATAAAGTAATTTTAATCATCTACATAAGATTAAATATCAGTAGGTGGCAACTAAAATAATTTATTTGTAATGCATAACACTCGAACGACAGACAGTTTTGACAAAAATTTACAAATATGCTTAGGATCGGATCTGATACAATATTATTTGTGGATCTTTCTCAATAGATTTTTTAGGACTCCTTTTGGACAGTTCCGTTTTGTTTATGGATCTTAGTGAAATTGGTATGGATCTCTGTGAAAATTTCAATTAAATTACAATTATTGAGTCGTTCGAGGTAGTCGTTTCATGAGAAAATGAAGAATCACTTTTCAATATTTAGGGTAATAAAAAACAACTTTTTAACAGTTCTCTGTTAGTTCTGAAATCGTGTGCTCGTGAAAATACTATTTTCAATTGGCAAATTGATAATTAATTATAACATTATCGTGACTAAGGCCATAGTAATGGTTCAGTCGTTAATTGAGATTAATGATTAAAATAAATGTAATTGTTAGTTGTGATTTTTAACATTGTTTATTTTCTAATCATTCGTTACAACTATAAATAACTTTTCTTCACAATATAAACATTTAACTGAACAAATTGGAGGAATTTGCCAATCAGATAGTGACTTGCCAGTTTTTAAGACATCTTATACACATTATTTAACACAATATATTTTTACATAGAATTTGTAAAAATTAAATTGGAAGCGTTCACATTCCGTACAATGGTAATGACTTTAGAGAAAATGTATCGTAATTCGGGACTTTGGGAAATTAATGAAAGCAAAAATGACAGGTGACGTTAAAATCTATGTTGCTTTTTAAACATTTTACGACACTGATCGCGATAAAAAGCGAAGCTATGCGCGGCTAGCAGCATTCCGAAAGTGTGAAGTTCTGCCGTCGCCGTTGGGTCCAAGTCGAGCGCGCGTCAGGCTACCGAAGGTGCAAAATATTAAAGGCCTTTTTACTAAATCAGGGCCTCGCTCGGTTTCGTTCCCCCGCCGATACGACGTTAGCTCAGTTACAAAGCTGATTGGCCGGGACGGTTAACCCAGGATTCTGCATAAATTTCTGATGAAGGCGCAACAGTTGGGTAACCCGCTTGGAGCCCATTTAGCAACGGTGGTGGCGTCAGTGGTTTCCCTACCACGACGCCCATTTCCATTTCAACCTGAATCTCCTCTTCACGCTCCGCATGTCCGTCAACGCCATCCAATTGACCTGCATAAAGTGAGATATCGCTAATCCTTTCGCGGAACAATCCCACGCCTCTGAAAATCCTGATACAATTTAATTCATGTTCAACCGTTTTCTTTTTGCTGCTCCATTGCCGTTTCTTCTTTCCGCCTGTTGAGACAACGCGAAGATTTGCGAATGATAATTAACCAAGGATCTCGGTTTTAAGCGGGTATTCATATACACGTGTAGTTAGCACAATCCTACGTTAGAGCCGTGTACTTCTTAATACACTGGTACACGTGTTACCAATGCATTCGTGTTTTAAATCGTTCAGAAAGTGAACGCTTTATCTTCTTTTTATCTGAATAGAATATTAATTCAATGAAGCTATTTTTAAGTTACTCGCAATCGTTTGATTTATCATCCACCATGAATTAATTTTTATAATCAAATATACTACATTTTTTATAGAAATCTAAATAAATATTTTAAATTTTAGCAGATATTTAATGCAAATTTAAATTGATTAATTTTAAAAATCAGTGAATAAAATCTAATTGTAATAGATATTCATAATAAATTTGCGTTATAATAGATTTTCATAGAAATATAATTAGAAATTTTAAATCACGAATAGTTTTCTAATAGAAATACAAATTTTATTGAGATTTAAATAAGGATAAAATTACTTATATAAGATTTATAACATAAAATTTATTTATAATTGATTTTTACTATAAATTTAAGTTCTAATAGATTTTTAATAAACACTTAAATTTTGTTAGATTTTGTATAGACATTTAATTGCAGCGGATTATTGACTAGACCGTACCTCATTATACATATATACATAATAAGGTTATTTATAGACTGTACCTTAATTTCGGAATGCACGTTTCCAACGTTCGACTTTGCAATCGAAACATTCGCGTGGTCGTAAGGATGGTCAATTTTTGTTCCGGGAACGATCAACGATTTCTTTGCTCGAGTTTTATACGATATGCCGAGGAGGGCCACCAGTTGCACGGCCAGTATCCGAGTAAAATGGCGACAGAAGTGGTAAATTTCCGGATTCGTACTCGCTACGGTAAGGACCGGCTGGAGTTCGCGCGGGAATACTCGTGTGTATATCGGGTTTACGGGTTGATGTAGAAGAAGGAAAGGAAGCCTTAGGGAAGTTGTTATCTGGAGTAATGGGTTCCGGTTCCTGTGTCGTTTCCTGCCCTCCATCCGTCATCCTGCAGCCCTCTTCCCTCTCTCTCTCTCTCTCTCTCTCTCTCTCTCTTTCTCTCTCTGGCGAGCTACTCCACGATTCCTCAGCTCTCTGTACACACTGCCGGTCGAAAGTATGGGACCGGGTTCCACGATTACGTGCGCACCTTGGGGTGACTTCTACTTTTCGGCTTCCGATTTCTTCTAGTCCTTAGCCTCTTAAATTAAAACTAAACTGCCGATCTTATGCAAAACGAACGTTGTCAAATAATCGACATTATTAAATGTTTTTAATAGTTCTGTTGTTTCGCACACAAGATGCTAATTTTTCACATAAAAAAATATAAAGTCTGCAGTTTAATATGACACTTAACGTTACATGTCAATGATTTAATCCTTAGAGTACGGTACCTTAGGTCCCCCACGATTAGTTTTTCTCTAATAATTTCGTAAATAATTTCGTAAATATTGTCGAAAAAAGTAAAATTGAGTTCCCTAGTTTGACTTAGTAAATTAAATAATCGTTTTTCAATTTACTAACCTCCTTTCTAATATTAATATACCAACTTATAAACAAAGCAAAACAATTTTTGTGTGGGGGACTTCAGTGACCCCACTCCGTTCTTTATGTTAGAAAATAGACTCCGCGCTCGTAGGGTTAATATCATTTGTTAGCGATAACAAAATTGTAATTAAGGAAGAAGTGTAGAGGTTGTAGAAGTGTAGAAGTGAAAGAAATCGTGGTTATGCACTATCTTTGGCGAAATTGTTGCGTGTGAGGTTTTAGGAAAGTTTTAGGAAAACCAATTGTTGAAAAGATGAAAACGGTCTTCAAAGTTTAGGTTCAAAAGTATATTCATTCTAAATTCTGAGATAACGAAATACAATGATGTTCATTTGAATATATTCGGTTATAAATACCGATGATCTTTAAAAACTAACAATCAAATCCGCAGTCTTGTTATCATAGAAAAGGCGTATATAAATACGGACACCGAAAACAAGCGAACAAAGACAAACGATCTGTCGGATACCGAGATCGATTAGCTCAGTAATTCGGACAAGTCATTATGCGTCTATAACTGTCCTCGGTTTAATAAAGTCGTGTTTCAGATCTTTGTGTAAACTTTTTGCTTGTAACCATTTCAATTCTTCAAAGAGATCATTCAATTCTTCAATGGATCAATTCTAATAGTGTTCGTAGACGAATCGGGACCTGTTTCTCGGTAGTTGGTACTAGTCTCCAGCGACTTTCGGTAGTGTTAGTGCCCAGCACTAATATTCATTATGAGACGGACGTACCTAGCCGGCTATTTTTGAGTTTAGGATTTTTCGCTAACGACTGGTAGGCAATTTTGATTTAAAATAATTTTCTTGCCGAGAGAACGCATACTTTATTGCTAGTTTTAGGATTTCGCTCCTCTCGAAAGACGTATCATGAAAAAAGAAAAATTTTCAAAGGGTAAGTCCCATGTTAGTTTACAACGGTGATCAGCCGTTATCACACCTGGAGGAATTTTCCGTCTTTGTTAAAATATCGCTGTCGCCCCCACCTTCCATATAGCAGCAACTTCCCAAAAGGACGCGCCAAGGCGCAAAGGAAGGGTGCCTTCTTGAAACAGACTCGCTGATTGGTTATTGCCAAAATCATGGAAAACCAAACAGCGAGTATTAAAAATGCGTGAGAGGGGTAGCAGTTTACCTCGAGAGACAACATTTTTTCGAACGGGAGAGTTGGAATAGAATTCGAAGACCTCAGACCTCCAAAGGAAAGGTGTAAATAGTACGAGGTTAAATATATAAGTTTTTTTTCGCCACTAAATTCCGGTCCTCCATTTAATACAGTCCATACATATAACGTCACAATTCGTCGCTATTATTGACGACGCCGTGACGCCCCAACAGGTAGCGTGATATTGCATCGGATCGTTTGTTAGTTTGCTCCGGTTTTAGGATCGAGGAAGAACCGATGGAAAATACGAGTTAGCGATTCGGTAACGGTATTGGGTGTGCCGGTATCCCGATATGCGGATAGAAGCAAAGTTGTTTCGCCGGGGTCGTAAGTAGATAAACGAAATAGCAGCGAGTGCAACGTGTTCTGACCGTCCCTGAAAATGTGTTTACAGCATGTTAGGCGGTTGATCATGCGTTACTGATACGCTGGGGCGCCAGTGACTCCGTTCTTTGACGTTCCATTATGCAAAATCGTCTTGCTCGTCGTTTTCCGAGGCCAAATGCTATACGACACGTGGTCGATTTCACGTGAATTCACTCCGATGATACACAGTTCCCGAGAAAATCACGGACGCAACAGCTGTGAACGACGAATGCAACAACGAAATTTTAGAGAGACTACACAAAGGGTGGCGGCCGATAGCCGCGATAAGAACAGCAAAAAGTAGAACGAGGACGTTGATTGCAAACGGTGCGTAATACAGGACGGGTGTGTCGCGCAAGATTTTCACCTAAAATCTGTGGCTGCGAGGAAGAACAGGATGTCGCATGCCACGTTCTTTCGCTACTGTAATATTCTCTAGCAGTTCCCTCGTTTCTCGGCGTTTTTGAGTCTGTCGCATAGCGAACCAGTGAGCTCGTCTTTGACGAGTATAATCGTCCATGAGTGTTGAAACGTTGCTCTTTCTCCATAAAGAAAATACTTGAATCTTTTTGCATAAAAAATTCTACATGTTGAAAAATGGCTAACTAAGGCTAACTACGGCTAAAACAGCTAACTGGTTAAAAAGGATATATGCTCTAACATTTTTTGTTAAATTAATAGACTACCTTAATCGACTTCGCTTAAATTTCAGTCAGCATTGCAATGTACTATACCTTTTTTGCTACTCATACACTGCTTTTAAAATCTCTGTTATCATTGCAATTCGATGTTTCTCTTCTCGATAACCTCCTCTCCCCTTCTCCTTCCATAAACCCATTTTTCATTTTTTTAATGGCAGTACCTATTTCGTTTATTCTAACGATCCCATACTGTATCATTCTCTTTTATTTTCTCGGTTTTCATATTATTTAAAGATCTTGATAACTTTATCTTCTATCGTATCTTTTTCTTTATTGTATCATTTCCTTCCTTCTATTGTTCACTCTATTTTATATGATTTTTATGCGATATATTGTTATATTATCGTAGCACAGAAACATTCTTTCGTCGATCAAATAAATATTGTTGTCATTATTATTAAAAATTGCGTCCAGGCATTCTATAGAATGCCGGATCTCAAACTTTGCTGGCAACATGTGAAAACAAATGAAAAAATTTACTTGCGAAAATACATTTAGGATGAATATGTTCAGTGAATATGATACCTGAGACAATGATGTATTTATTCGGATGTTTAATGATTTTTATTTTATTATTAAAATACCCAAATAAATATATTAAAATGAAAATCGCTAAACATTCGAATCGTATAAAGTAATATAAGATAGTTGCTTGTAGTGTTGCGAAAATCTAGTGTTACAGAAACCGGAGATAGTTCAGATCTTTTATTTTCTAAAAAATGAGGATTGGCAAATATTATTTTGTCCTTAGAATCGTCACAGAAAGTTTCGTTACAATCGGCTACCTGCCGGCTGATAGAATAAACTAAAATATCCATAAGTTAAACCTATATAATATAAATCTATATAAAATAAATTTATATAAAATAAATCTATATGAAATAAATTTATATAAAATAGATCTATACAAAATAAATCTATATAAAATAAATCTATACAAAATAAATCTATACAAAATAAATCCATACAAAATAAATCCATACAAAATAAATCTATATAAAATAAATCTATATAAAATAAAGCTATACAAAATAAATCTATGTGATGTAAAGATCCATAGTTATACGGATTGTAAGATAGGATCATGAGGGTAGCCTCAACGCAGAGATCTGATTTCTTTGTCCGGCGACACTGATTTATTATACTAACGCCGTTGTCATAAGCACATTTAACGTGGAGGGCAGGGGGAAGGCATCGCATCTCTTCGCATCCGGTGGAAATGCGCCGTGGAATCTGGAGTTGAGCAATAGTTACAGAGCAAGTAGTTAGGGCTAGATAGTTGAATCAACATAGAGAACGTCATTGATCTACTCGCGCTCGCAGAGCTTGAAACGCGTGTACAATGCTCGTACACATGTTGCGGGCAAAGCAAACACGCGCGTAAACCTGTTTTCCCTGTTTCTGCTTCCTTTGATCGCGTCTCGCGTTATATATAATTTGCATAGGTCATGTGTAGCGAATTGTAAGTGTCAAAATGCAACGGCTGGAACCATATTCCCCATTGAATTTGGCGCGTCGATCGATCGTCTATGACGATCCCGCGTTGGCAGCGTTCGTCACGCGGAACGACGGCCGTTGCGATTTCACCTGGCTCGGTGTATTTTATCAAAAGAACGTCAGATTTTGAATATGATATTCTTTGTTTAATTTTCTTTTTTAAAAAAAAAATTGAAAATTCCTGCAGACAGATTCAAAAAGACTGGAACACAGAATATTTGTCACTTACTAAAACATTTAGTATAATTATCATAAACTTCTTTTATTATTTACCTCTTGAATATTTTAGGATTATTTTATATTTACGGTATTTTTGATATTTTTTTTTGTATAATATATCGGTTTGTGGTCAGATTAATATCATAGGTTATTAGCGATTATTCTATCCGATTTTACGTATATTGGAGGAATGAGAAATTATCTTGCCCAAGTTGTTTCAAATATGAATCATCAGTAAATTAAATTATTGCAGTGTGGTGTTCTATGTCATCGGAAGAATTTTTTAATGCGTTTGCACTTTTGTATTTATTTGTAATGTGGTTGGAAGCTGAACAGTCTCAAAGGCTATTTGTAGCAACGACATTTAGTATTTTATTTAACATTGATTTACGAGTGTATGATTAAATTTCTGTAGTTAAAGAAAATATAATTTAGGGATAATTAAGAATTTATAATTGGGAATAATTTAGGAATAATTATAAAAGTAGCAGAGAATTTAATAACAATTTTATTCTGCAGAAATTTATTTCAAGACTTACACATACTTCACACTACTTCACGAAGAAGTTCACGAAGAAAGACGCGAGTTCTTAAGTAACAATAATAAATGTAGATTAATATTTATTGCACGATAACCGAGACGAAAACAAAAATCATTTATTATTTGCTTTTCCAAAATTTCCAAAATTTTTACTTAATCCGCAAAGGAGAAATAATTAATAAGCCATTTGTAGAATTATTAAATTAATTTTTTAACTAGCTAAAAAGTTTAATTATTACTCACAAATATAAATACTAATTTAATTTGTTATTGGTTGTTTATTATTTAAAATAATACTAAATCAGTTTTGATTACAATCAAAATAATTCTGATTATTGTATTTGCGAAGAAAATGACACGGCATGTGGCGAAGGGTTAAATTAGAAATCGTGGTAGGAATTACGGGAACGGACGGAAAGAATCGAATGCGCGTATCTTCATGTTGATTTGATCATAGGGAAACATGTCCAATCTCGGATTCCATCAGGCTCGAGTGCGCTTAGTATGCTCGGTCAGCAGGAAATATTATGTCCATTAGGTGCTGGATGTTCCGGTTGTCCTGGTGGTCTGCTGGAAATTAGTGTCGGCTAGGCTTTGTTCGATGCCAATGACACGTAAGCGATGGTCGCACACAGTTGACCACTGATTAACCACATTATTAGCAGTCGTTCCTTCAGGAAACGGCGTAATTGTGCGCTACCTTTGTTTCGTATTCGACTCGGCAAGGAATCCGCTCGTGTCTTTCTGAAAAGAACTCTCGCCCGATCGTTTGTTCGTTGCACAAACACGCTTTTACTATATTTAGCATCGCGTCGCGAAAAAATGGAACCTCGGTGGTTCGTCATTTCATCATTTAAGGCTAAACTGCCGACCTTTATGTAAAATTAGAATTGTCCGCGTCAGCTGCAACAGACTGGAGTCGTTTTACTATGTCTCTGTTATTGAATCGTTCGAAATGTTGTTCCGTACTGTCACGAGAAGATGAAAGGTGTATATTTAAATATAACATCTTTTAAATTTAGTTTTCATTTTCGTTAAATTTTTCAAAATACTTACATTTATATCAATTGATCAGATATAAAACTGTAAAGATATTGGACAAATTTCAGGATATTGTTTGCACAGCGTGAATGTAGACAATTTTTATTTTGCAAAAAATAAATCTATATATAAAAATACACAGCCTATTGACGAGTATGCGGTTCGGCAACATTAGTTTATTAAACCAACGTTGTTGTCATAAGCAAGCAATGTTTAATATATTTTCTCAATTTTCTCAAAAACAAAACTTTGTGTAAGACAATTTTTATTCAATATTTTGGACTTATTCTCTTTGTATTTAGTATATAAACTATATTTATATTTATGAATATATCTGTATGTATAGACTGCAAGCATTGATAGAAACGACTCTTCACGAAAGGATGAGCAAAAAGTATGCAGTAAAATTTGTATACGTGTAACATTCTTTCGATGAACTCAATCTAAAAAATGCCTTTGTTCTGCTTGCAATCATATAAAATATATGCGTAAGTAGTCATGGTATGCAATGAATGGCCACGTTAGCAGAATTCTTTCCAATAGTTCACGCTTCAGTGATCACTGCAATCTGATTTTCTTTAAAACGATCCTTTGTACACAGCAGTATTCTTCCTTTCCTATTTCTTTATTTACTTCTCTTCTTCTAGTAAACGTGCATGTTATTGGTCGAAACTGATATTAGTAAAAGAGTCGGTCTAATAATTAACCCTTTACGCTATAATAACGAGCCAGACTCGTGATAAAGATTTCATGCATCTGCTGAATATGAATATTATTCATTTTTTTCTAAATCGAAATCAAATTAAATTCTTTTGCAATTCATTTGAAGTATATGAAAACAATACAAGAAACAGGATCATCTGATCGTATCAAGGAAGATATTAACCCTTTGCACTCGAAGCCACTTTAACTGTAATTCTAAAATAACTTTTCTGAGATATGACATTTCAATTTTATATGACAAAATGTATTTTATGCATATGAAATTTAATCTTCTAACTCATGCAACAACAGTTATACTTTTAATAATTTTTGAAATCTAAATTTTCATAATATAAAAATTATTTTGTAACGCGCTGTAACAATTTCAGTGGTGCCTTAGAGTCACCACTCTCGAGTGCAAAGTGTTAAGGATAAGTAAGTGCTAATCAACGTAGCGTGGAAGGAGTTTTAGTGCAAGGGATTAACGTTTTAACGCATTGAATTAGTTAAATTAGGATCTCATTTCGCAACTTCAAATTATCTTTTCATAGAAATTAATTTCCTTCGAACCGTATTATAAATTTAATATTGATCTGTAGAAATAGATCATGTACTGAAATAGTAAATCTTATTTCAAATACTAACTTTTATGTAGTTTATAGTTAAAAATGATACCAATTATAATAAATCTTTAATATAAATTTTAATTGTAACGAACTTTTATTATAAACTTGAATTATGATCGACGTTTAATAGAAAATTAAGTTTCATGTGATTTTTAAAAGAAATCTGGGTTATATTTAATTTTACACAGGGGTTGAAATTAATTACACTAAATTTTTCTTTTAAATTAATGAATCCGTTTAATTAACCACTTGATGCTTTTGAACGAGCAGTGCTCGCGCACGTCACACGTGCCCAAACGCACCAACCCGAGCGCTGCTCGCCCATTTGAATTCTTCGTAGTTTGTATAAGATATGAACGATCCACACTGGCCAGACGTTGTTGAATATTTGTTCGAACTCTTGGATATTGTTTTCTTTGTTATATATTATTGTAAAACATTGCAAAACCTTTTGTAAGTATTTACGTCTAGCATTTTTACTCCTTTCAAAATTTCTAAAGAATACATATTTTATTCTATTTTTGTACCATCTTTTATTTATGTGCGTGTATGTATATTGAGAAAATGTTTGATTTTGAAGGATTATAATGGAAAATGACAGTGAAGATGGAATTTAATTTAGATAATTCAGATTTTTTCACCGCATTTTTCTTCAAAAGATGGACGCCCTAGTAAGACTCCAAACCCAATGCAATTGACAGAACATCATTTTATAAAATCAATTCCTGAAACTGAAAATAAAACCAGGCCAACAAAAAGATGTGTAATCTGCTGTTCTAAACGAGACAATACGGGGAAACGCGTCCGGAGGGAAAGTCGATATTGGTGTGAAAATTGTGGAGTCGGTTTATGTTTGGAGCCATGTTTTGAAATTTATCATAATAAAGCAAGCAATTAATTTTTTTACGATGTTTTTTCTTATTATAATTTATATTAGTAATATTTAGTATAATTATTTTTTATTTAATAATTATTTTGATTTGTATATAATATGTACATTTGAAATATATAGTAAAAAAACCTGATGTTTTTAGTTACATTTTTGCGAAAATAACCCGAGCGTCAAGTGGTTAATCATTAGTGTAGTTTATATAGTGAAATAACATTATCCATTTTTCATTTTCAAGAATTCAGAAAGGATAATTGGGTTTCTATTTAAAAGCAGAACAATTATAAAATAGACTGCGGACTTTATGCATCTTTCACAAAAATGAATAAATTACTCTCTTATTACGGCAAATTTATCTCCAATTATTAACATTAAAAATATACGTCTATTTCACTATTTTGCCTAGTAATTTTGGAACAGAAATTTGTTGTTTCACAACAGACATTGTGGTCGCTATGTTAATTCAAACATTGGTGCTGCAGTTGGAAGTGCATACATATCGGTAAAGAAGACAAGCAAATAGAAATTACATAACAAGTTCTACATTTTGCGAGTTTGCGATCGTATATAATATCCAAATATGTAATTTGTTAAAAAAATCACGGGTTTAGAGAATTTTTGAACAGGAACGATAATTTCACGTTTATTTGATCATGGTCTCGACAAATTGCCACGATTTTAGATAGCAACGAGCGATATACAGAAATCTCAGGCGATTCTACGAGCAAGCTGCACGGCACACCGATAAAGTGAGGAATCTCGAAGTTTGCCGAAATCGATGTTCACGCATGATTGATCGGCATCACCGTTTCGTGCGCGTAGGTGCAAGACGGTGTAAAACGGATGTGTCGCACACAAATACGCGCGCGCGCGTCGCACACGCCGCCAACTGGTACATCTATCTTGTCAATCACGACTGCGAATTAGTTTTGATGGTGCTGGGTTGTCGCGAAACCAACGTGGCGGAAATTATAATTATGCGATGGTTACAGGCCGTGCCAAATGCAGGTGTAAAGCCCACGAACCTGATCCTTCTGGCTGGAATAATTTAAGCGCCTGCGGAACATATTAAACGCGCGGTGAACACAAAAATTACGCGAGCAATGTAATTGTCGAGAGTAAGAACAATTCTAGTTTCCTCTTTCTCTTTAATTTTTGATTCGACAAACTACCATAAAGAACCTACGAATTTAAAAATATCGCGGCTTCAATCTTTTGTGCTCGTAAACTGCTGATAATTACGATATTTCGGAGATTAATAATCTTAACTGCTACACGGTTCATCGGAAAAGTTTCAACCAATTGAAGTATTTTATTTCATCAAAATTAAATTGAATAGATAAGTTGTATGCCATCAATCACGTTTTCAACGTTTTTACGCGATGATTAATATAGCTAGGAAGGTAGAATAGATTTCAGTACAAATTATTTTTCAAATCTGAAGATTTTTCCTATGAAGTTGAATGATAATGATTTTTTATTACAAATTTGTATTATAATAGAACTTGCAACAGACTTTTATAAAAACTCAGATTATGATAGAATTTTGTAGAAATTGAAATAAAAATTTAACTTGTAACAGACTTTGATAGGAACTCAGATTATGATAGAATTCTATAGAAATTTAAATAAAAATTTAACTTGGAATACGTGTTTAATAAAAATTTAAATTAATTGATCTCAAAAGGGGTGAAGTCAATTATAATGAAAATCTATTATACATTCGAATTATAGTAAATTTTTATGGTACTTTAGATCACAATGAAGTTTTTGAATAGAAATTTAGAAGTATTAAATTATAATAGACTTTTATAAAAAATCGTACGATTAATAGAGACGATAGGTAGACTGCGAATGTAAATAAAATCTACTGCGAAATGATCGTTGATAAACGCCGTTGACAATTCGTCAAAATTTCGATAATTTTTTACTGTCGTTCTTCGATAGCTACCTTATAACAAATAGAAACATACTTTCGAGCACAGATATCGCTATCTACACTTGAAAACCACCGCTGTTCGGCTTATCAGTTTTCGCCGTCGCAGAAATCATTGCCATTACCATATACCCAGGTCACTGTCCTCTCTGCGTCGCTCTGGATAACTTTTACTTCGGAGTCAATGAACTTAATGTGGGTTAACGATTACTTTTTCAAAATCCCGCTTCGAGGCATCGCGCGCGTATTTGTAAATCGGCACGGTTGCGCAAACTGTTTGCTACGAGTCCAAAGTGCTTCGTATTAAGAAGTCGCGTGATTAATTTTGTGCGAACTGTGCTACTTTGTAAAATATTGATTGATAGCGCAATTTGTTACGAATATATCAACGACTTATCATTTACACATGTAATGTCATTTCCGGAAATAATAAAGACACGCGCCACGCGCAAAGTTTTGATTCAATTCGATCTTTCAATTTCTCTATGAAATAATTTTATTAGTGCTATTTTATTAGTTTACATATCAATTTTGTCACGTGTTAATGCAAATACGTTTTCGTTGAGTTATGAGAAACAGGTGAAACGTAAAGCATACTGTATATTCCAAAGCAAATGTTGAGAAATGTAATGAAAAATAATGTACTTTTTAGCAATTATTAACGTAATATCATTGTAAGGATCTTTCTAATACACGGTGCCATACTGTTAATTGCAAAACGGTTTCCAGGTTAATTTGATGTACGGTACTTGTCCTCAATTACGTATGAGTTATTAATTTTTTAGCCAGTATCATTATGACCCACATACGAGTAATGGAATCGTTAAATATGTTAACAATGAAATTATCATACGTCTCGTACGGTGCATTGGTTTTTTTTTGTAATTTATTTACTTGCTGCTGTCCTTAGATCTGTTTTTAGACGAACACATTATCTTTTCATACATAATTTTCTTTTCGAAGGAAACCTCAAAACTCACAACCTCTACGATCTAGAAACATTGTTAAATGTTGTAAAAGATGTATCCTTGCTCTTACTAGACAGTAGATTTTGTTTGTTCTCGTCAAAAGGATAGACATAAAGCGTAACACTGTTTTTATTAAAGGAATCAAAAGATGTTTTCTATTAATAGGTTTTACTAATTGGTTTTAATTATTTTCTAAATTAAAAGTACTTTCCCCGTAATGGTTATGAAATTAATTTGATACATATAGTTTTAAAGCAGCAGTAAGGTTTACAAAAGTTACTAAATTAAAGTTACTAAATTAAAGTTACTAAAGAAAGAGAAATCTCATTTTGTTTAAATTTCGAAAAGACATGCACTTCAGCCATTATTATTCTACGGATTTTTATGAAATTTTCCATTTCCAATGATCAGGCAATTCTGTTTCACCGATTAAAAAATTCGTCGCAACGAATATTGCAACGAATCAAATCTAATAAAAAATATTTGCATCTAAATCAAAAATATTTAGAACTTTTATCAACATAAATTCTTTCGTGTATTTCATAAGTACGAGGGATAAATACATAATGATTCACAGTCTGGTTATTACAGATGTCGCTAGATACAGGTGTCGGTGTCCGGTGCTTTATCAACTAAGTGATAGTTGCAACAGTTTATGTAACACAATATATATACGGTAAAACGCCATTTATCTGACATGCTTGGGGGATATGACTGGCCGGATAACTGAATCTGTTGGATAATAGGAGTCCACCTATTATCCCCTCTTCCGCTGTTTATTTATACATACAATTGGAGTTAAGTTTCATATAACTGGATTTCGCTACACATTGTTTCGAATACAAGAGGTTAAGCATTAATTTATCTATGTACGATGTATACGATGTATTATATTCTACATCAGATTACAAATCATACATACTAAATAAATAAAGATATATCGCTGAAGAAATATTATAATTCGCAGATGTATGGTATGAAAGAACTATTTACATTGCAATTAAACAATAGATAATTGCAAGTACAGTAAAATATTTATTGTCTTTTACATTGACTAATATTTATGGATTTCGTAATAATACGATTAACAGGCCATTTTAAAAATAAAAAATGCTGTAGGGATATATATATATATATATATTACTATGAGTAGATCGGGGATTTTTATGCGAAATAAAAATAGCCAAAGTTGATTGTAAAAAGCGCAAGTCAGACGGAAATGATTTCCTCTTCGAAATAAGTTATGCATAATATAAAAATATTCTCAAATTCTTATTGTTAAAAATCTCTTGTTAAAAATGCATAAATCTAAATACGATTATACTGTGGAAAACGATAAATAAGCTATATATGATGACACAATCAATTCGTCAGAGTAACGAATACAAGAGGAAGAAAAATTGTTAAAAAATGGTCATTCGACCGCTCTGGTAAGTTTAGTGGTCTATGATACACGCGAACATGCTGTGTGCGAACTCCCGCGTGTTAGTATAAAAATTTGAATGCCCCTTTGTGCCTTCTCACGTTTGAGAAATACTGGAATCGAGGATCAACTCGAGGATGGCGCGGGAGGCCGGTTTCGGGGGATCAATGTCGCAAATATCATCGTTTCGGTAACAACTTCGAGACGCATGAATCAGTTATATACTGGCCCGCGCCGAAATGATCTTAACGCCGGATAATGCACGGATAATGCACTCATTTAAATGCATACTAGCCGGACATTACCTCAGCCCGGGGTAAGCCCCGGGAGTGGAGGCCCTGACCGAGTGTGCCGACGGAACCGCGCCACGACATTTTCCTCTTCCTCTTGACTTTTATAAAGACGTTAAAATTCCTCGAGCAACTACGACGAACGCTCGATAATCTTGCGCGCCGCTGAAATTGCACGGGGAACGTTCCAATTTATGTCGCCGGCATTTTTCCGTCACGAAAAAAACCGATCAAGAGGATCCTCGTTACTTGAGGAAAAATGTCTCGGTGTTTCGGTAGACGGCGAGCCTAAAGCTGAAATCCGTGGACGGAGAATTTAGACGACTTTCGCGCGAAAAATACAGGCGACCGTTAACCTTAACTGATTACGTTCGCTTAGCTAATGAGAATCAATATCATTTTGTGAATAGTCGCCCACAATTAGACACTAAAATCCCCACATAATTAAAGCAATTTGATTAATTACAATAAAATTAAAAAGTTCACCTTTATCATAGGGGATGACATTAGAACTCTTTCGCATTCGAAAAATCATAGTCGAATTCATTTTGCTCGAATATGTTGCAATGAAAATAAATTTTCAAAATTGGTCAGAAATTAGTGTCACTCAGATATGGGTGACGCGGCGACGAACGTGTTAACCTGTTAACTGGACAATTAACTTACGTTCAAATCGTGTCGCTATGGGGACATTTTCTTTCGCATTGAGAAATTACACGGTGGTTGAAACAAGCATTATATGCTTCGATTTTTGCATTAACTTTAAATAGATAAATAATACGTTAATTACTAGTCTGAAGAAATAATATCTGAACCAACTACATTTAGTATTGAGTTCTGATAAAATATTGTAACAAATATTAAAATTTTTGTAGAGAAAGAAATAATTTCAGGATATTTTTGACAAGATGTTTGTTCAAAATTAATATATTTCTTAAAAGATACGCTTGTCGTCAATATTGAGTAACATGATAAATGCGGTACATATAGAAAATTATTGAGTGTAATTATGCATTTTGGTCTGCCATTGCAGATACAGTAAATGAAATACGGTGTTAATAATAAATGCCGAATGTTTGCGCAAGTGCATGCTTCTTTGCAAAATCAATAAATCAATGGTACCTGAACAAAAATTAGTGTTATGATCAAGTAGTTTTAAATATATATTTTTTATTTGGCATATTTTGCACGTTCTACATGTTTTGTATATTTACAAAATTTTGCAAAAATATTATTGTATGCGATAATATACTGCAGCGATGGTATAATATATACTTAATATCGAGCATATTTTGTATATTTTCGTGCATAGTTCGTACATTTTTTCCCGCATAAATGTCACACGCATTTTCTATATTTATCGTGCGCACACACTCGCAATCTAATAATAAATATTCACGTTAGGGGGATCAAACATTTTACTTAACCGGTGCCAAAACGAAAGCACCATTTTTTTCGGCCATTTTATTCATTCTTCGCGCTAGCGGGCGTCTATCGTCCGTTATAATCCCTGGTGTATATAAAAAATGAACTGAAGTGAAAGAAAATTAAATGGCGGATCGCGTGTTACGTAATTTTTCTTGCTACCGTCTCGGTGTCAATAAATACGATCGTAAACCCGATCCATTTGCAAGAGTATAAATATCGTCGTGTATGCGTACGTCGCTCGTTTCAGTACCACGAACGTACACACATACACGTAGATCACGTCGCCTAAACAGTTTAAACTGAAACCGCCTCAAACGACCAGAAAATCGAATAAAGCGCAGTATTCTCGATGGATTATCGCATGAAACACCGTTCCGTGACACAATTCTCTAAAGTGACTCGATTAATTTCAACACAACTAAAACAATAATGAGCGCACTATGTTTACGCGTTTACATTACAGCATACTGAAACGAAACGAAATAAAACAAAGGTTCAAATAAGATTAGAATATAAAGATTCAAATATGCAGATTAGAATATGTTGCAACACATTTCTTCGATAGATAACAATTTTAGAAAATTAGTCTACAAGGATTTGACGTTTTATAGATGATTCTCTATTAACCCTTTGCACTCGAGTGTTGACTCTGGGACAACGCTCAAAATTGTTATACAGTGTTCTATTAAAATTTTTACATTATCAAATCTATTTATTTTCAAAGAACTATTGAAAGTACAATTGCTATACGGAAATAGCACAAGCTATACCTTTGCATTAATAAATCACATAAAATGGAGACACTTTAAGTTATCCAAAACTATTTTGGTTTTCGAGTAAAAATGGCGTCGAGTGCAAAGGGTTAATCGACCTTAAAATACTTGGTTCTGTTAAGAGTAATTATGATTATTACATATTCTGTGAAACTAACTGTACTTACTGAAATTATGAAAAAGTTGAATATTATTTGTACGAAATTTTGCTGACCAAGGAACTGCAGTATGTCTTGACATTCGTTTTTCCATTTGAGATACATACTTACATTATTAGGAGCAAACAAATGTTAAATGTTTCAATTACATTCACTAATTAAAAGATATATTGAAGAAGAAGAAGAAGCTTATTTTATAAAACAATATGTGTTCGTACATTTTTGTTTAGATTTGTGTGCACTTCTGAATATTGATCGTAAAATATAGAATTTCAAATACTTAATTGAAATTTAGACATATGAAATACTATTTCAAATAATTATTTCCAATACTTCTTGAAAATATACTACTTCAGTGAATCATTTTCTTTAACACAACATAAACAACTGCTTTGTACAAATGTACTTATCTCTACGATGTCAAATAAATCTTGAAATAATATTTTATATAAAGAAGAATATTCGTAAATTAATTGTTTCCAATACTTTTCCAAATGTTTTCACCCAGATCTGATCGTATTCCATCGATTCTGACTGCGTTATATTCGTCATCAGTTCAGTTCTGCCATGATCGAATGTTCCAATCGGTTTATGGGCGTGTCTGAAATCGTCTTAGTTCGAGAAGCGGCAAACTACTAGTGGAAGTACTGTTATATTGTCTCGCACTGTCAATGCCATAATTAATTCGCATAGGATCATCGTTTTGGATTTGATCGATCCGACGACAGATCAGTTTTCAAAAACTATTGCTGTTATATATTTATACCGTCTCACTATCCAGATATCCATAAAATGAAAAGATAAATTCGTAATGTAAAAACCTGTAGAAAATACACGCAATCCCCGACAAAGTTGCCAAAATAGATGGGTTACACGGCGGAGGTTAAATCTTTGTTTATAGTATCCCATTTCATATTACATATTCACATAGTTTTCGTATCAGCGTTTACTTTATCTTCACGATCTAGATAGGACGTGGTAGCCCTAAGATTTCTGAGATACGGACAGCGCAGAGCCAGCGTTATTTATTCCGGAGACACTTCTGTTTTCCAAGTTAGCCATCTGTCCATGGACCAATGTAATTAGCTAACCAGACTACTGGCGAGTAATTCTTCACCGAGCTATTTTCACCAGGGAGAAGTGTGACAGGTTGCGTGCTGGTCGATTTGTACCATTCCCGTGTCGCGTACATTTGGGATGTAAACCACTGGGAGGACACTCATCAGCATTCCCCCGGCGTTGGCTTCTTCTTGTTTCGTCGCACTCTGTCCGATCAAGAAACTAATTATCCGAGGTCACGCCCTCGCTCCACAAACTATTCATTCTGGGCGTCGCGAGCCACCATCATCCACTACCATCGTCCTTCTTCCTGTTCGACGTATCGGCGTCTTTCCGTCGGCACTTATGCTCGTATCATAACCTATGCGATTCTATGAGCAGACTTGCTACTATCTTCGGTGCCTCGGTAAAAGAGTGCAAGAGTTAGAATTATTATTTTCGCACAAGGATATGTTTAACACTTCAACTTTTCTGCGATGTTTCTGATTTCTGTGATTCGGATCGTCTGCTAGATTATTACAGTACTCAATGAATAATAAGATCGGCTGATTTTTTTATTTGGTAGGCTTCTTTTGTTTTTACAAATTCTTATTCTGTTATAAAAATACATATAAGTGTATAGTGGCGTGCCAGATAATCTTTCTTCTAGAAAAGAACCTTAAGAAATTTTTATTAACATCAAGTTTGACGGGGTAATCCCTAATTTTTTAATTTATGATTATTCAGATTGTAAAGATACATTTGAGTTATTCGTTCAATATATGATTGTGTTACTCGCGCCAGGTATTACAACAACACTCGTTGAAAATCAGAATGAAAACCTTATTGTTACTATTTTAAATTGATATAAAACAGCTGCTTTCAGTGCTCCATAGATATGTAAATAATTGAACCAATAGAGGAACAAGAATTTCAGCTGGTTTTTGGGTCAGATAGACCCTGTTTTCGTACAAGGGTTAATCATTCTACGGCCTACTTCAGCCAGCTTGTTTTGCAGTTTCGTGACCTGCCTACGACACGCCCTGGGATACTTTTATTATACCCGACCGTCACCCTAGGGAGTTTCATATCGTTACAATTCATTAGGAAACGCACCAGCGTGCATACGTCCGGGTTTAATACCCATTCTTCTAATAGATTAGATCTGCTGCTTGTAATAGTGATTCAGACGAGAATTCCGTACGCTGCAGATCAGAGTTTTTCAAAGTATTTCAGTGGTGTTCTACCGTCAAATCAGTTGAGAACAACAAAGAAACTGTCTGCAAAGTTTCCTCTTGTTAGACAGTAACGACGAGTACGAAATAAATTAATTACTTAGTTTATTGTCTACTAGAACGTTCTTCCAAAATCACATTCCAAGGCTTGAAGTTAATTTCATTTGATTCTTTCTTCGATCACAACTAATCTGTTGACTTGCGATTAATGCAGAATGAAAAAAAAAGTGAAATATTCTGTTTTCTATCAAATTTAGGGAAAGGCTTAACATAGAATATATTGTTCCTCTATAATATTCTTTCTCAGTAGGTAAGAATAAAAGGATGACATTTTGTCTTAATTTGACAATTTTTATTTAACATACAATCATAATGAGATTTATTACGTGTACATTTTTTGTACTATTTTTGTTCATTTGTTTGACTGGAGGGAAGTAGAATATCAACGTCCGACACGTTTTTAACTGAAAAAATCGTAGAAAGGGAATACAATTATTGAGATAATATGACACGATGTATGTGGATAAATTGGAATTTGCAGCATGAATTTATCACTTGCGACTAATAAACTGCGGTTTTTATGAATTTCCGACGAAAATGAAATTCTAAGGACATGAGAAAAGTTTGAGAATATTTTTCATATTACGTACTACTTATTAGAATGATTAAAAAGGCATTTTTATCCGGTTTACGTTTCTCATAATCAAGTTAGACAATTCGGATCTCGCGTTAGAATCCTCGGTCTATTGATTAGTATACAAATGCTTTGTTCGTTCTTTGCGCAGCAATTGTTGTACGCTACCTAAATTCTCGTTCGCAGCTAGTTTGACGGAAGGTCGTTACAAGTGAAATAACTTGACCGATGTTTCACCCGATAAGTGAGATTTAACGTTCAACGCCTGCGGAACGATAAAAATCGCCGGCGGTATTCGCCGAACGTATCGTTTTAACAGTATAATGGCCCGTGGGACAGTATGAAATTTACATGGGCCGAGGTCTTGCACACTGTACCACGAACTTTTAATTGTGCGGAAAGTATTCGATTAATAGGACGAGCCTGCCGGTTTGATGGCAGACGATTGCGTGTATCGATCCCCGTGAGTTGTTTCGTTATTTTTAAACCTCAAACAACGCTTCTCCTCTCTCGCGGGACAATTCTCTGCCCTTTTTTTCTTCTCTTTTTGTTTTTTTTTTTTTCGTTCGTTAGGTGCGAATTAATAATCTCGTACATTTTTTTGCTCGCGCCCGTGCACCGCAATGGTATAGTTGAAATAATGAGATGGCTTGCCGGGATCCGGCAAAGTATATCTTTTTAACTGATCTAATCAAGACGCGCAGCAACGTTTTTATTGGTCTTGTCCACGACGTGTGCGATTATTAATTTCGAGAAATGTAACTCTAATCGATTGGCATGATCTATTATTTTTACAAGCAACTGTAGTAGATAATTTTATGTGATTACTTACGATGGTGGCCATATGGACCACTTGAGGAAAAAGGTACAATCTAGCTTGTTAGATAATGACTAAAATACTTTTTTACGCTAGTCAAAAGAGTCAATTTGCAAGTGTTGAAAGGTTTGAAAAACTCCAGATTCTGACAGCTGTTTGTCGAAAGTGTCAAAAATCGTGGCAAAACTGTGATTTTGACGATCTTTAATTGTCTATAGCTCATATTACGATCATCCGATTTCGATGAAATTTTCAGCAAGCGCATGAGTTGCCGAGATCTACAAAGAGCAGATTTTTTCAATTTTCGCTTTCAGCTCAGATAAGAAAAGTTAAAAGACCAGAGTTTTTTTATTTTTTGTATTATTCCACTAAAAGGAAAACTAATAGAGTATTTTAATCATCGCTTTAGAAGGCTAATGTATCTATCAACTGAAACGAAATTCAATTTAAAAAATTTAAATAAATTTATCAATTTTCGAGTATCGAATTTTGTTTAGTTTTAATACCCGTGTCTACATTTACAAAAGGCGCCTTTATATTATAGATCTTTTTCTAATAACAACTAACACATTCACGTGAAAAACATACACCTGAAAAGTTCTTTTCTTTGTCCGACTGTAAAAGTGAAATCGAATAAAATTCTTCCTTCCTGGATGGTTTTGCCAAATGTCAAACGGTACAGTTCTGTTCAACACGATAGATTTTACACCGATTTCCTAGGTTCCATGAAAAATTTGTGTCCAGGTAATAGTACTAGCCGAGTTACCGCAACTACAAGTAACAAGTACACCCACGCAAGGCGGCGTTTTGTAAACAGCTGTTTCACGCTTGCTTCAAGACAGATGATTGCACGTCAGACTAATTCGGTTTACAATTTCTATTGCATAACAGAGAATGTATGCATCCGGGGCTTTAGGTGCCACACCATGTCTCTAAACGTATGTGCTCGGCTTGACGCGCGTATGTATATATGTATATAACATACATGGTGCACGTTCTCATATGCTCGTATAATATATATGTATATTATATATGTAGAAGGATTCATAGTATTCTTGCGTACATGACACGTTTATGCCAGAGTAACCCGTAAGGAACTGCACAAATTGGAGGAGATTTGGAGTAACGATTTTTGTGTATAAAATATGAGGGCCGATATGTCTGTCATACACGGCGATCTCGCGGAATTTTTTTAGTTATTCAGTTACAACGAGACTGTGAAACTCGCAAACGCTTGTTTAATAATTTATTGTAAAAACATCGTATATGGGGTGGTCCATGCGACTTGTGCATCTCCTGCAACTTCGAAAACATGCATTGGGCAACAAATTGTTCGATACAACAGTTGCAACGCTTTTTCTTAAATGGAATACTATATCTGTTGTTTAAAAATATAGAAGAATATCGAATTGGAAATAAAAAAAAAAGTATTGATCTCTTTCGCTTTACTTTTCGAACATTTTCTTCGCGTAATTTCAAGTTAGAGAGTCAACTTTATGACGGATTTATGCGGGGCAGCGAAAATTGAAGGGAATTCTCAAAAAGTGAAGCGAAATTACTTGTTAGTTATTAGGTTTAGGGTTAAGAAAGACTAATACTTTATTCGTTTAAACTATGCAACTTTGATATTGAAAGATTTGTTGTCCAATGTATATTTTTGAAGTTGCAGGATGTGTACTAATTACATAGACAACCTTTTATACTATAGCTTCTATTTTTACTACACTGTTATCCTTGCTTGATTTACTTCCTTCCTTCTTGTCATACATTGCATTCACTGTCACTCCATTTTTCTATCTTTTTGTTCCCTTTCATAGCAGTAAGAACGATGATAATGATAATAATAATAATTCTTTATTTTCGGTCTCATAACCAAAACGAGAGACTTGGTTTCACAAATCTAGACGAATCCAATGTCCTTAAATATCTTGCGCCGTATACCCGGTTCGCAAATATCTTAACAATCGCGTTCATTTCGAGCCTGTTAAAAAATTCTAAGATTACGACAAACTGAGCGGTGACAATCCGTCGGTACCCGTTCCATGGAACATCGTGATCTATCACTGTGCGTGCACTGTTTTGACGTTTGTAATGTAGTCCGTGTATAGTATTACGGAGACGCCGCACACAGGGACACGGTTCCTGTGTAAAATTCACGCATGCAAATCTCCGGACGCGCGAGCGTAAAAGCGTCTTATTAGCGTGATTAATCCTGCTTCGTGTTTCGTGCCCACCAGATCGATTCTCGGCGCGTATAAATTTTCGATTACGACTGAGGGAATCCATAATCCGCGGCCACGAGAAAAAGATAGAAAGAGGAGTGGAACTAAACACGGCCACTGGTATTACTTCGTTAATCATTCTCGCTCTTACACGCCCTTTCTTCGGTTGGTCTCGGAAATCTTTGAACAATCGATCGTCTATCAGTGAATTACAGGACAAATGTAAAGTGATCGTGTATAGTTGCGTGGCAATAAGCTGAGGTGAGATTATCGATATCGTTTTCGACGATTGCGGCGATGAAAGTGAAACTGATCAAAGTCATATTTCTCGTCTCGAAAGATGTATATCTAGAACTGTTAGATATACAATAGAACTACACTAGAAATACTAATAGGGGACGAAATTTCTTGTTTGGAATTTCTTATAATTAGACTGCCGGTTTTATGCGTTTATGGCAAAAATGGGCAGGTGAAATTGAAACAGTGAAAAGGTAACCAGAAATGAAGAATGTTGGTATACTGATTTCAGTTTTATAAAATTGTCACAGAAACAAATAATACTGTACTTGGCTCATCTGTTTTGCAATTTTATAGAAAATTTTTATTTTGTATAAAGATCCACTTAGAGATATACTTATGATCGTTACTTTCATTCTCAGTACATTTCGTCTTTTAAAATTTTGTATGATTTTTTCTAAAGTATGTATATGATTAATCATGTACGGCAGTTTCCTTTTGGCTTCCTTTTGTCGCACAAAACTCTAAACAAATGAATTGTAGATTGGTCGTAAATCATAGATAAATGTCTGATAAATACTGTATGTTATTTAGTTCTCTTCACTATTAGTGTTTATTCATTTGTTCATACTTACGGTTAGGAATTGGACTTTGTCCAAATTTTCCTTACTAATATAAAACAATAGGAAACGTAACGTTGTAGCAATATACAGATTTGTTCCCTAATTGAACTGATTAATATGTAAAATGTAATGTTCGCGAGAGAAGTAAATATAGAACTGAGATGACGAATTCTTTCTTACTGTTGCACGTTCAATTTTCTGTTACAGGAATGGAGGCAATCATGTCTGAATTCTTCAATGACACTACGACTGCCTTCTACATCATAATGATCGTTTGGATCGCCGATCAGTACGATGCTATTTGTTGTCACACCACGATCTCGAAACGGCACTGGCTGCGGTAAGTGATATTCATGAATACTAATTGATTCTTAAAAGTTCGCCAAACTAATTTCACATGATAATATTTTACTATTGCAATGACATAAAAGTTAACACTCGAACCGTTACTTCCTCTATAAAAATTAAAAAATAAAACAGGGTATACCTAATTTCTTAAATCATGTGCTGCTTGACTGAGTCATTCCTCGGTTATCATAAGCTAAACATGAATATGTTTAGCTGTTACTGCTTTTAAATAATAACATGTCAAGGAAATAAGCAAAAAAGATAAAAAAGAGATAATGTTATTTGGCAATTTTTACGACTTCTTCTATTTCGTACGAAAATCACAAAAACAATTTTATTAAACTATTGTACTATTGGCATTTATCGGTGCTGGTACGTTACCAACGCATTATTAATTAATTAAAAATATAAAAATAATTAAAAAATTTTGCTTAGCTGTACGAATTATAGAACATTTAAATTAAATTCCCAATTGGGAACAGCATGCAATACAGGGTTAATGCTATCAGACTTATTACGATGAAGACTTAAAACTGTAAAACTTAATTGAAGACTTACTACTTTGACTGCTGGTTCATTCATATGTGAGTGCTAGAATTTAATTTTCACTCGAAGCCATTATAATTTAATCGAGATTTGCGAGAGGAAAGAATGTTGACAAAGTAATTGATATATCATATAACATTGTTTCGCACTTTTAACTTCATTGAATGACGTAGTTTAATGTTATGAAATTTGCAAGGTTCTTGGCGCGGCCGTCAAAGTGTTAACTATTGAATAAATAGAAAGAAATAACGATTGTTATCGACGGTTCAAAACTATTGTTAATACGACACAACGGGAGACTTTCTAAAATGCAGTGTTCCAAATTGGATTCATGTTCCATTTGGAAAAGTTACATGTATTTTAGTTCCAGCCTCTTTAGATTTTCAAATATATTTTAGATTTTTATTTATCTATTTTAGATTTTTCAGGCAAGTTCAGAGGCGACATTTTTACGTATCGATATACAGTGTGGTCGACTCGCGTTTCTACCTATATATCTCCATTATTAGAAATATTACAAGAACTATTTTCGAGGTCATATTTTCCGGCTTGTCATCGTCAATTTGCAAGTCCCCGGTTCAAACGTTACTGGCTGTTTCGCGAACAAAACCGCGCGACGATTACGAGTTCATTCGTAAAAGTCTCCATGGTCTTTAGTCGCTTACTCTTGCGGCCGGAACGGAGGGAAAGGATGATCGAAGGAGCATTTAATTAAAGGGGATTAAGCTGTATAACGGATTAAGTAGCGAGTCACTTGTAGTCCTTCGTACACCGGGTTGTCGCGTCTTTTTTTCTTTATTCCGGCCTGCTCGTGTCCGGCTAAAACTGAAGCGATCAAAGTATCTGCCGCCGGACGGAATAGCCTTTGTCGGATGATGATAAAACGCCTTGCTTGCCTTGTCGGAGCAACTTTGTCAAAGGATCGCCAAGATTTTTGCGTATCGAGCCTGGCGCCCACGTGTCCGATACGCTACACGCGACAACTTCGATGTCTGGCGTAACGATACATTTGTGCTTTACATATTGCCACTGCAAGAGAATCGAATAAACAGTGCAAAAAGATGCGTTGATCTGATTCTAGGTAAACTATACATTGTATTTTATTCTCAGATAGTGTACAAAATAATATCATGGGGAATTGGAACTTTTTCATGAAAATAAAATAGGAATTTTGGGGTGGCTAGTAACTCCAGCGTACCTGTTAAGGGCGAACTTTTGTTTTGTCCAATTAATGCAGACAATTTTTATTTTGTAAAACAGTAAATTCTATAACCTTTATGTTTTTTTTTTTGCATATACAGTAAAGGGCGATAGAAAGTGATACCTATGTTATTAACAGGTATGACACTGGTGGGTTTTTTAAAATGAATTCTACGCTATTAGATATTCTCTTTTCTTTGTTCTAATTATATACACGTATCGATAATAGTTATGAAACTTTACGTATCGTTAACATTCAAATAATAATTGATATATGAATAACTATACATTTTATTGATATAACACATTGCTTATATTGCAATAGTGTCTAATAAGAAATAAAAGAAATAAAAATTAAAGAATTATGAGAAAAATAAAATGAATAATTTCGTTGAGAAAATACAAATCTTTATCTGAAATTCTATTACAAGCAAGAGTATATAAATTTTTATTAGGTCTACCGTAATATACTGTCTGTTCTTGATATGAAAGAAAATAATAATTCTTGTATGCATTTAATAATATTTATTGCACTGTATAGTTTCCGTCTTTAGTTATGCCCTCTTGCCAGCGTGATTGCAATTTATAAATATCATTTTTGAAGAATGCATCAAGAATGTGAACTTAAAACAACGTCATCGAACATAACCTGCCGGTAGACCCAATATTTACTTTGTAGTGACAGTAGCAGTTGCATTTCGTTTATGTTATAAAAATATCGTATATAGCATTTATGGACACGTCAGTGACCCGGTTGCGCGACGGACCTTTAGAGCATTGGGACCCCAATGTGGAAATATTAAACAGGGGCGCACCACGATATTTATAGACCTTGAGCAATTTTATAACCGTCCCGCCTTAGAACCTCTTTTTGTGACAATCCAGTTCACATATAGGGGAGAATCGTGCAGTCCGGACATTCTATGTTTTGGTGCGACAACTTCGGCTACTTTTACGATTAACGAAAGACATATTTGAGAAGTATTATTATTTGTTATATTATTTATTATATGAATTATTTATTTGTTATATTAAAATTTTGAAGTCGTTAGACGAATTTAAGAATATCTTTACATTCCTATCTGACCATTACATTTATCAAAAGAGACAATTTTTATTTTGCTTAAAAATACCCAGACTATTTATTATATTCTCCTAATTTGATTAGGATCCATAAGATGTAAAAAATGTTGAACAAGTGACTGAAGTCATACAACTGAATTGTTAATTTAGTCATTAAGTAAAGTACTTCAATTTTATGAAATATTTGAGACATTATATTTGAAATAGTTGGTTAATTTATTGTTAAAAACTTAATCAACGATCGTGTAAATTACTATCGTTAATGTAACTAAAATTAGGACAATTAGAATATACGATAAGATTGACACACGCGTGAAATAATTGAATAAAAAAGAAATAAAACGTCTTATGAGAAATCGTACTTGAATGATAAGAACTATGAGGACTAATTAAACAAATTGTGTAATTTTCTGAATTGTTCCGCAATAACAGTTACTCGCAAAGAAAAGTATCATCCTGACGACTTCATTAATCTTTGCGCAAAATCGTTGAAGTGTTAGATTCGAAACTGTGACCAGCCACCAACTTTCTCTATTAAGGGGTGAATATTTTGGAACCAGAAATTCCAGCCTTTGTCACGCGCGATTGTAGCGAAATTTCAGTTCCTTAATAGACGTATGTAGAATTAGTGACGAATACGTACCTTCTATAATTATTAGAGTTCATTGATTATCATGGAACGCTTACATCACGGGCGCGGTATGCGCAGGGAAATCTTAATTAATCAAACACCGTGGTCTACGCTGGAACAAGCTCACAGGACTGAATCCATCTGTCTATGCGCATTCCAAATGCTCTACACATGTATATGGAATCCTATCGCGCAGTTAATTATTTCTTTATCGATCTTTATTAATATTGTTTGCCTCTTGAGAGAAACACAGTGTTAATGAAAACGCCAGTGGCAGTTTATGGAATATACAGTTTTTCGATTTTGTTATTGATAGAAGATTCGTTACATTACATTTAGTAAAATGTAATTATGTTAATTACGTAATTTTGATTAATTGTAATATTAATTAATTATATAAGCATTGCAAATATTGAGAAATTTTGTGCGAATTGTATACGAGTTCACTTAATATGTTTGTATTTTTATTTAATTGATTATCGTAAATGCGATTAGAGATTTCTGAAATTTCTAAAATAAGTGATTACCTAAATTTCCTAAATTTCTGAAATAATTCATTATTTAAATTTCTCAAACTTCTTGAATTTCTCATGTATTTAATTATTTATATTTCTTAAACAATTGAATGTTTATGCGACTGTAAGTTGTATTCCTTCATTTTACACTTAGAATGGATAGTGAAGTAATGCTGAAATTAATAATTACGATGCCACAACTGCTAAAGGTTATTGTGAATGGAAAACATAGTTATGCTCTATTATTGTTATTGAGATATCTAATGCATTATTATTAAAATATCTCCACTAATGCCTTCAAACAAGACCATAGACTATTTCCCAAAATTTACTAAAAATTTCATATGTTCTACAAACAGATATAAGAATTTAAAGTATGTCCACATTGTTTTGAGGGGGTTGTATGTCCGGTCTCATTTTCCGGACGATTCCCGTATAATTTCGAGTTTGGCCATTGGTCGTTTCGACAGTTATACGAGGGATGTCAAAGTCGGACGGGGATGAGTTACTCGCAATAGGAATCGAGTTTTACGCTCGATGAGGCTTACGACGGAGGAAAGGGGAGCTATACTGCAATTTCCTTAGACTGACAAAGGTATAGATCGAGACATTAGGGGCATTAGGTAGCGATTAAACAAAATTGTCGCCGTTGATAGTCCTACTCGCCGGGCCTGGATGTTTGAACAGTTCCAGTGACGCGCGAATGAACAGCCACAGCCAACGAAATTGCTCGCGGCTACGAGGCGATACGTTTAAAGCGGAACATTTTAAATTGCCGTGAAACTTTGACAAATAGATCGAACCACGAACGGACTGTCCGGAAATTAGCGGCAAGAGGGAACCAGGGAACAGAATCTTCTCTTTTATATCGTGATCTTCTCTATTTCTTCCAAGATCCTATCAATATCATCCCCTAAAAGCCGATCTTTGTTAACACTTTCTGTATGGTCGGTTTTATAAAGAGCTGGGCATTATTCGAGTTGTTTCGAATGAATATTTATCTAAGACAATTATCCGATTGAATACTTTTTAGTCAAATATTTTATACGAATAACAATTATTCATCACGAATTATTTGAATAGAGATTGCAAAATTATGCGAATAATTGTTGACTGTTTTCGATTTTATTTAATTTGATAAGAATATAATTTATGTGAATATATTTAGCATCAGTTCAATTTTAACTACTTAGAGAATTATAAAATTACGGATGCCTTCCTCTGCAAATTCAATATTAGGTATAAAAATTGCCAAAAAATCCTATTTTTTCTTACACAGATTTAACGCTTTGCACTCGTATGCCGAGTTCGTGGCATCTCGAAAAATTGCTACACAATTCTTTACATAGTTTTTACATTTCATACATAAAGAATTGCTAAAAATGTAAATATTTTACCAGCAAATAAATTCAATTTCATATGGATGCAATACAAAATTAATACAACATCAAAATAAAAACATAAACAGAAATATCCTAATTTTTAAGTTAAAATAGCTTTGAATACAACGGTTAAACAACGCTGCAAAATTATTCTCAATTTTTCGTAAACACGTAAAGTGTCTTGTCTTTTTTCATACAACGTTTTCTGGACTTAATGTACACCTGAACACGAAAAATTGAAGACGGCAATTCTGAATGCCTATTCCAAATCGGAAAGAGAAGTGATGTGTCCTAAACGTGCGCGATAAAGGGATTGTTAAGCTGCAGCAAATACGTAATTTAAGATTCTTTTCAAAGAAGTTTCACGAAATTAATAGCGCCGGTGGAGGAACTGTAGCAGGTGTAATAGAATTATAGCTGCGTACAGTCAAAATTTAGTGCCATCGTGTCTCCAAATATAAATTAGAACCGAGAAAGTTGCATGCATTCCAGCAACGTGGAGAACTATTTGGACAATATTAATAAAGCAGTAAGCGACGAAATTAGATTAAGCTATTAAATTCCGTAACACGATCTTGAATAATCTGATGCGACATATGTACACTGATAGTTATTCATACGCTATTAGCCGAACAAGTAGTCTACTAATTACAGTTGACAATATCAGAACTCTCTATTGTTCCAATACGTTTTACATATAATTAGCGGAATCTAAGGCAACCCATATGCGAAATAGTTTACTGTGCAAATCAATAAAGATGGAATCTGGCGTTCTATCTAAATAGTTGTTCTACTATCAGAACATTTACGTTAGTCTGTTTAGTCTGAATAATTGAGATTCGACTGTACAATAAAAATACTTTAACACTGTACGTATAAGAAAAAGAAACCTTAACGTACATTTTGAGACAACAATACAATAGAGGAAACATATGTGGACAACTTTTTTAAAACTGGATTGAATCATCTGATAAAAACTCAATAATCTCGGGTTTTTTTTTAGAGATTTTAGATGGATTAGTTTACTATGCAGTGATTTAAATTTTGCTACAGTCATAGACGAGGAGATAAAATATCCTATTAATTTGACAATTTTTATTTAGTACATAACGATAACGAGACTTATTACATGTACGTTTTTCAAGTTACGTTTGCTTCTAAGTTTTATTCGAGTGAACTGGCATATCAAACGTTCGATAGGATTTCATAAAGCAGCCCGACGCCATAACATTTTACGGAGAAGAAGGAACACGATCGTACACTAGTGACCCATTTTTCATGGGCTGACCGTTAATTGTCTATCCGCGGTGATAAATCCTTTTAGGGCACAATAGAAGAGGAATTACTACTCGTCAAACAGCCGGCGACGGCCAGATGAAAGTATGAAATTATTGCATTACAGTATTATCCGTCCTAATGTCGCTTTTTGCACGAATCCAGCTTGAAAAGGAGGAGCACACGTGTCTTTATGTGCACACTAGCCCGGATAAGTCAGCCAAGTAGAACACCGAAGGAAGAGACAGCCCTTCCAGGCTCAAATGGGACTGAACGTGCGTTATCTACGAACTGCCGGGAATCCAGACCCACATTACGGATCGAAAGTAAAGTGCACACCCCTCGGTGACGACCTAACACCGTCGCGTATCGTGAAACTAAGATCCACCCTACTCTTTTCATACTCTTTCCCTCCTTTTTACTCACTTTTTATTTTTTCCCCTTTTTTTACTCTATTGTTTTTCTTTCCCCTCCCCTATTTCCCTTTTTTCCTTCCTTCTCTCTCTCTCTCTCTCTCTCTCTCTCTCTCTCTCTCTTTCTTTCTGTTCCTCGCTTTCCTCTTTCTATTGTTCTCTTCTTTTCTCTCTTTTCGTTTCTTCACACAAAATTGTATCTCCCATATCTCCCTTTCTCTACTCGGCCACTCAACCATCTACTATTCGCAGGACAGACACGTCATAATTCCGTATTCCGTGACAATGATGATACAACCACGAATGCGATGAAAATAAACCAGACTGTAGTACGTACGCACTCGAAAGCCAGAGTCGGCCAGTAATCGATTATTTTGTGGTTAATTTTCTAATTGGTCACGAAAAGTAACCACGGCAATCGTAATCATTAATCAGTTGATCGTTGTTAGAATAAATAGAGATTTATAAAAAATATATATAAATATAAAATAGAATAAATCAGAAGTGACGACACATTTGGTAATATGTATTCATTAGGTTTGGTAATATGTATACACAGTAATCTATCATCGCGGACGAACGATTAGTTTATCTTTCCTCATCATTTGTTGTTGGGTGTTCTGACGACATCGAATGAAGAAAGTCTTCTATGAAGTCACGAACGAATAAGTGCAGATTTTCTAAATTAATATGATTTTGAATAAAATGGACTATACAGAACTACAATAATATCAAATTTTACAATTAATCATATTTAAGAAAGTATTCAATAATTATGATTACTGATTACTCGATTACTTAAATTATTAATTAACCATGATTACTTGATTACTTAGTGATCGTTAATCATTAATGCCTAATTCTGTTGAAAACTCTAATTTTGATTTCGAATAGAATATTGGAATTTAATTTACATTTTTAAATACATAAATCGGTTCATTTCAGCTTCCAATTAGAAAACAAATGATGATGTTGAAACTATTTAGAAATTCAATGAGCACGGCTGATCTTATATTTTAAATAAAAACATCGCATTCCTGTTAAACCGGAGAACATAATTAATTTGCCGAATTCCATTACATTATTTAATAAACTAATTAATTATAATTTGAAATCAGTAAATTTACTAATTGTACGTTGTTGTTTTCAATTAAAGTGCTTCTGCGAACAATGGATCCGACGCGTGGTCATATTTGCGTAATGATAACTGAATTTAACATCTCAACAAAGCTGTCAAAAATTTCGAGAATTTGATACATTGAAATCGTGCACAGTTAATTAACACAGCATTTTAAGTGAATTTTTCTCAATTAATCAGTGGCAAAATGTCGTCGTGGCGTTTTTTTTTTCTTTTCTCGAAGAGGCCATTAAACTGTTTTAAGGACGGTGTTCCATGATGAATTAACGTAGAGCTATAATTTCATCCTCTTGACGTGTTTGCGAAAGAAGGAAGTGATATTGAGCTCAAAGACGAGGATGTGACGTAATTTCGATAATTTGTTTAAACAGCGAATACTTCAAATATTTGTGAGCACTCGTGAACGGATCATGTCGGTGTCGCCTACGATGACAATTCGCTCGGAGACACGTAATACGAAACCATCCACACCCTCAGATCAATCATGCTCGTCATTTACTGTTCCTTCTAACTGGCCACGCGACTTCCCAGTTTCCATACTTAATTCGCATGAGAGGAATTATTTTCAAATTCTGCAGATAGTAGATTGAAGTAGCCATTAAAATAAATTGCTAATGTTCATAAATATTCACACATTTGGCACGAATACAATTGACGGTCTATAATTATCAGTGACAATTAAAGTCACCCGATTTTTTCTTTATAATAATACTTAACTTAATAAGTGATTGTAATCAATAATCCGCGCTCAGCTATCTTCTTCACTAATGAATTTAAAATCCAGTTCACAATAAAACAATTTTTAACTAGATCTACATTTATTATTACTAGAAGAATTTAGTAACATTCTTACATTCCCTTTAAGAAGAAATATATATTTATTTAATTTTCGTTAAGAAAATTTTTATTTTATATTTATACAAAATAAAATGTCCGAGTACCGATGCAATTGACAAGAATTGTATAGACACCTGTTCTTTTACAGAACAATTTCAGTACGTTATGAATAACGTCAACGGATCCTAAAGTCGACTGATGTGATTACTATTTTTCGATCATTCGCTTTCTTAATAAAAGCACGAGACTCCGCAGTTTAGTTACAACGTTTCGATATTAAAGCTGCGTTACGCGCACCGGTGCCTACAACGAATCATGAACACGATTTTACAGGTGCACCGATATGAAATAAATTATTTCGATTCTTTCCCGATGAGAGTCCAAAGGGAGATTAATATTAAATACGAGACACTTTATAATAAATTTGTACGTCCGCCGATACGTTCGACGACGTGTAAAACAACGAGCGTAAAAATGTTTATTATTTGAGAGCCTGGAGCACCGTCGTTGCACGTGATTACGTTGTTCCGTTAATCTGAATAATAAAGATGTTCGCGATATTAATACCGGTACGCACGGTCATAAAGTTTATTCTTTATCATTCGAACGGGCAACGAAAAGCGCTGCTTGACGACTCTACCAGAAATTCCCCCGAATAAACTGGATAGCGAACGCTTAACATCTTTATAAATATTCACCGTATTAACGATCGGCTGAAATTAATATCGCTATTCGCGAATAATTATTTTGTAATTTTCTCTTGCCAGCCGCGCGTCCGGACGACGGCTTTACATGCGCATGTATATTTCTTTCGCGTGCGCAACGCGAAACAGGTAAAATAAATAATTCGAGGGAACTGTACGGATATAAATTTTACATAATTACGGGCGAGCGTATTTTTCGTTTCGCTCGGCCGGAACGTGTTTCATTTTTTCAATTGGTTGTCCACCGCTGCCGTGTTAGTTTCAATTGTCGAAGTGTATCTCAGAATCGTTCTTCCTTTTTGCTTCTTTCATGTTGAAACGCGAACTCGCGGTTCTTGAAGCAAGTGGGAGAATCAAAAATCATTATATGCATGATTTGGTAGAAAATAGAGACACTGTCTTCGCGGTGTATAATTTTAATAGTGTCTAATTATACGACGATAAACGTGATAATTGATCGAACGAATTCTATATTGTAGAAATAAAAAATAATAATTGTGTCAAAGATTTTTATTCGTGGGAAGGGTAGTCGTCGTTAAATTTTAAGGAAAACTGTAAAAAGTGCAATGATAAGAATTATTCTGGTTATTGATAATAGTTATTTAAAAAAAGAAGAGAAACTATTTTCGTCAATTGTAATGGTTATATGTACTGAACATATCACGTCAACGATAATTATTATCGCGTCATTGGTAATTGTTAATTGTAACAAGTAACAATTTTCGTTGTTCGTTAATTCGTTACATATATTGGTTATTTGTAATGAACACATTCTAGACATTTTTAATCATTGGTCAGTAATCGAAATCATTTTGAGTAAAAATTTAATGCTTGTTCTTCAATTTTTCCTCGTTTTTCTTATAAGAGTTTTCGCTATATTTACAATAGATAATAGTTTACGAACAACGATACGAATCGTACTAAACGAAATAAATTTTTATACAAATTTGTTTAAACATTATCTAGTAAATTAATCGCTGTAACATCTCAGCAAAGTTCAAGCAGTTTGATGCGATTTTTAAAAAGTTCCATTAGACCGTCACATTCCAAACATCGAAAATTGCTCAAAATTAAACTGTTTTGTTTAATTAAACTAGAATTACACTAAAACGACACACTCACACGCACTCTGAGTGCCATAGCAACGACCTCAGCTATTTCTTAAAAATTATTTAGACTTATTTAATGTTTGAATTGAAAGTAAAGTTGCATTGCATCAACTAAGTTCTCAATATTCTTACGTTCGGCGAATGTTAATAGCATTAGGGGAATACAATAAATCAGCATAAAAATTAGCATCCGAATAGTTTATCGAGCGACTTTACCTCTGTAAGCCCAGGATCATGCTAAAGTTCAATATGGTTCTCGGCGAGTGGGAAACGCTTTGTATCCGCGAGATGAAGCACTTATTTCGTTTCTGTTCGAGGAATCAAGCGATGAATCGATATTATCCGGCAAAAGGCACACCTGGTAACGTTTCAATGGACCACTTTTCTAATTGTTTTCGACAACGGCCGCGCAAACACAGATGTAGCAGTCCCGGCACGGTATCGCGCAGCATCGCTGGCAGACTGCGAATAGCGACCCTTTTAAATCGTTGAACAAATGGATGAAACTCTTACCACTGGGTTGAGGTTTTAACGGGCCGAGCCTGTGAAACCAATTGCTTGATTGCGTTTATTCTCCGCCCTTTAAAAGAAATAAAATCGTATTGCAGATTACTTTTTATGACGACCGGGCTAACGTTATCACGTGTTCAACCGTCCGACGCGAACGGTTTACGCGCCACTAAATTGTACGTTGATTATTTCGACGCTGCTTGACGAACGTATCATGAACTTACACGGGATCATTCGATCTCGGCCGTTGACGACAAAGACGGTTTCTTTATTCCCCCCCCTTTGCTCGTTTAACCATCGAACGGCGGGACTATATTCGCAACTGTATAACGAATCGCGTTTATTACCGTTTATAACTTTCTTTATCAACTTTACAAAACGTATTTTTTAAGACACTTTGCGCAAACCTAACGACCTTTCTGTTGTTCCTAGCATGATGGTAATTCAGTCAACTTAATTGTCGTAAAATGAATAATTCTTTGACGATTTGAAGGATTTATATGACACGGTAACCACAGTGTTTAAGTGAGACTGCAATGATTTATCATAAATGACGTTGCTATGGTTAAATGTGGTTAAATACGTACTGTGGTTTTTATACGATAATAATAATAAGAAGAAAACTGATAATTAGATTGTAGATTTTTATGCAAAGTATAATTTGTTTGCATCTGTTACTAGAAACGAGAGCCACTTCGGTGTTTATTTGTCTGTTTAATGGTTTTGTTAAGTAATAGATACTTCGATGTTCCTGAATTTTTTAAATATTTTTACTCTGTTAAGTGGCAGCTAGTCATTGGTGTCATAAATGCATACAATCCGCCGTGTAGTAATAATAACAATATTACAATGAGCAGAGATCGAATGAAACAATTAGTACAATCTGATAGTATTAGAGAATTAGATAATAAATATAGTAGTAATGTGAGTAACATTGACAATAATAATAGCAATAGGAGATTTCATTGTAGAATTGACTATTTCCAAATTGGATTACTGTATGAGAATATAGAATCTCTATTTTCGAAGATAATAGCTGTTCTTAAAGAATAAAAAAAGAGAGGAAGAGAGAGAGAGAGAGAGAGAGAGAGAGAGAGAAAGAAAGGATTGAAGTAAATACTCCCAGGTCAAGCAAACTAATGCTACGACAAAGTAGGTCCAGTTTCACGAGAATACTAAATTACCGATTGTGCGCGGCTGAAATGGACCGATTACATAATTCGTTCGCAGCTGTGATCACTGCATTTAATTATTAATACGGTTCGTGCTGATGTAACGCATACGTGACGATTGGGATTCCACGTTTTTCGCGAGAACGATGAAAATTAACCTCGTGCACGCTGTTCTTTAAATGTTGTAACGCGCGACGTATTATTCGGAAAGGTTAGAACGTTCTTTGTTGATTTTTTCAAAGGTTTGTGAAACAGTTACGCTCGCGTTTAGTAAAATGTTGCAACTAGTGACAAGAAGAACTATTAACAAAACGAATGGCGGTAGGGAATCCAAAGAGTAGGAGAGGTCTGGCAGGTTTTCAAGTTTTGTTAGAAAGGCAAAAAAGAAAGTGTTACGAAGGCAGCACTGGGAAAATGGTCAGAAGACAAAGTATGATACGAGTAATTCTAATTTTTCGTTGAATTAGATACAATTAAATAATATAATAGATCTCCTTTGGGAACAGAATAATAAACAGAGACATTTGTTAGAGCATTATTAAGAATTATTAATCATAATTGAAGCAAAAGTAAATCAGTTAGCTAAGTTGATTCAACGTTAATAACTCATATTTAATTTAATATTTTATATTTGATTTCTTTTCATTATTTTAAGTCGAAGCTTGAAAGTAGCTTATATAAAGGTGTAGCTTGCAACAATTTCTTATTGTATTGCACTTTACGGAACTTCTGATTCATCCTTCATTATCCACAAATTAATTTCTTAAAAGCAGAAATGATGTACATTAAAAAAATGTAATAATATATAATAATATATTTATCTATATAATATAATCGGATTAAAGTTTGTGTTGTAGATTAAAGTTCGCTTAAACAGTTTGCGATGTTGTCCACTCGATTAATTTCCGTTGCTGTAACGATAATGTAATTTAGTTCAGTCTATGTAGCGATTGGAACAATAACACAATTTAGTAACTGTGGCGGTAAACTTGAAACTATAAACTGTTACGTATGACAGCCAACTTTACTAACAACAATGTAATTCTCTTAGCTTACTTTCTATATCAATGTTTATTATAACAACATGTGAAACAGAATAAAGTATACACGAATAAATAGATGTATCAAATAATTACTAATAAAAACGTGTTGACAATAGTAATAATTGCAAATTAAAAAATTTGATAGCCTCCGTTTCGATTTGTCTGGCGGTAGCAATGCAACAGTTAAAAAACATCGTTCAGGTTACAAAAGTGTCCAGTGGTTTGTGGAGTTCAAAGCCTCGATTCTCATTCAAATACGAAGCCTTTTCGCCGACGAAAGTCGAGAATGAAGGAATGAAAGAGAAGATACGGGGGTCCCGCTATCTCCAGATATGTGCATTTCCGGCGCATAAAAAGAGCAAGGAAACAATATTCGAAAACACCTAACTTCGCATAGAGCGCGAGTATCAGCGGTGGCAATCATTGAACTTTCAGTACTTGCTTGCCTTCTGGCAATATTCTTGTATATTGCCGACGATTTTCCGCGCGTGAACGAAAACTATTCCTTGATTTTCCTTCGATGTTTCGATTCGATCTGTAATAAGGTAAATGCTTTATTTAAGGTAAATGCCACCGCGTTCTTATTACCGATATTCATCGTGTGAATACGTAAACGTGCAAAAATAAAGTATTCTACTTTTAGATTTAGCGATCACCGAAACATCGTTGCGTTTAGTGTGAAGGAGATGGTAATTACAATAAAATATTAACGCTATTAAATACGCTATTAAATCCTAACAATTATATTATACGAAGCTGATTATAATAAGTAGACTGCGGATTTTATGCATGTATGACCGAAATGAATAGATGAAACACAAAACACTGATACTAATGCAGAAATTTCAGAATTTGATGTATTATACTATTTATAACTAATTAAAATTATTCGAAACAAAACTAAGTGTTTAGGGAGTTCCCGTTCCTTGCAACAGATGCACAATATTTCTATTTTGTGTGTAGATTTAAATGAATTTTGTACATTTTTTATTGACATTTAATCATTCAGAGCAACTTGTATTTTCAGTATACTGCATTAATAATTAATAATCCACTCGTATATATGATTAATTCAAAAAATTTATGGTACATTTGTTGACTGAAAATTTTAATATTAAGTAGAGATACAATTATCAATTATTCTATTCTTGTACTCTTTTATTACAGTTCTTCTAGTTCATTAACTTTCCGATCGCCATATGTAGTTTATTAAAAAATTAAAAATGATTTTAATATTGAATATAATATATAATCTATAATAATAATTCGACTAATTACATAGCTGTATTGTTATCTTAATTTAAAATCGAACATTGAATGTTATTTTGGAATACTATATGGAGCACCATTAATTGTAACAGTTAATTCCTTAAAGTACATTCTTGTAGATTTCAAATCGTAATGGACATTAACCAAGATCCAAATAATTAAAATAATTACGCGTTTAAGACAACACCAACTACATAAAGAAGAACGAATACTGCAGATTAATAATTAGATTTACCATTTTTATTTTGTATAACGATCCGCAGTCTATTTAGAATTAATTAAACTCTAGAAAGTCTTTAGAAAATTTGTTCGATTTCGAATAGTTTTCATCGAGCATACTCTTGAGGTCATACATAGCGCGGCGCGAAGAGAACTTACGGGATACCCTAATATTTTCGAAACCTTAAAGACACTAAAAACATTGAAGAACGTCGTCGCACTGCTGAAATTATTAAAAAGGAGAATACACGTTCATTTTATTTTTGTTTGTCACGATTGACTTGGAACATTTTTGATTGTCATAAAGATCGACGATCCAGTAATTACGATTTGTCGAAAGCGTTTCACGTTTAACTTAGGTCAAGCTCGAGGAAGCATCGCAGCTGAAGGCATACCGTGGCCAACAGTTTAGATACTTGAAGGCGATACTGCACGGTTACTACCGGCGTCAGATCTGCTTAATTGTCGTCTAACATCCAATGTTCTAATGCTCGGTCGTAACCTGAATCACGGTTGTAGAACACGCACAATTCGTAAAAAATTAGAAATTAAGCAAACAACAGAAGCGGGTGGACGAAACCGATATCAGTTTTTCATTGCGTTTAAAAAGGTATCTATTTTGTCGGAGACATTTAATCGAGCAAGAAAGAGACTGGCCAATAACGAAAGGTGAAAAAATGAAGGAAACAAACCCGGACAGCTTCCATTAAGCTCGCACAACGCTAAGCATTTTTTTCCGACTTATTTTTTTTCTGTCGATATCGTGAAAAGTAATTAACAAAACCCTCGTTTTTTAACGTTCGTAAATCAGTGGAACTGTATACAGTTACGCGTGCTTGTTCAACGAATTGCGGTTATTTCCAATTTGCAAAATGTTTCGAAAGTTTCAATCAGCAATAAAGCTTCGGAATAACAAAGATTTCGGTAAAACATTTTCCAACGTGCGGCTTCTGCTAATCGATAAATGTATTTACATTCGTGTACGGTTATTCACAATTCTGCGCGACGACTTACAGTTATGTACACTGATTCATAATAATTTACAGTTACCTGTATTAGTGTACAGTTTTGTGCAATTATTTATAACGACTTACAGTTACGTGCAGTTACGTACAGTCGTGTGTAGTTACTTATAAGTACGTGAATGTATTTATTAATTAAATCGCGGGTTTTGTTCAATTTGCGATCGAAATGATCGAACAACGGCGCAACGTCGGAGTTGAAGTCTCGATGAAACATTTCGTAAAGAACTTCCCGGGAAGTAATAAAGCTGATATCAAAGCGGAGTTGTAACGAATTTAAACTGCGACTTGACTTACATTTTCACTGTTCATTCGCTCACTGCTGTGGTTGCTACAATTTCGTTATTAAAGGAGTAGAAACGTTCTGCGGTCTGCAATCTCTTGTGAAAGAGATGCAAAAGGAACTTTCGCGAACTTCTCATAGTCTTTTGCGAAAGAGTATGTTGATAAAAATAATTAAAATTGTTCGGAAGAGTGGTACAAGTAACGACGTAACACACTATAAATTGGTTAGAAAACGAAATTTAGTGAATGAATCAACCAGAAAGATGACATTGTTAAATTCTTTGAACAAATCGATAAGTACAGGTGTCGTGTATTGTGTACTCGTTACGTGTTGTATAAAATTTAATTTATAATTTTGTTCACAAGCATTATTCTATAAGCATCATTAGCAAGTTTTATTTAACTTTTCTCAGAAATAAATTGGTTTATTACTAGATTAATTGAAATTGAAGTGAGCAAATTCTTTGTGAACAAATTATAGCATTGAACGGTCAGCAATGATTTTCATATTGTTAATTCATTATTTCAAAAAATATCTTTCACTAATAAATTTATTATTCCCGATGTCCAAAAGTTTATAACATTTTCGATAATTAGAAGTACGGCCAAGCATTCTCTATTCCATTTTTACATTTAACATGTTAGTGACAATAATTGATTGAATCGGAGATGTGAAATAATATTTTTCAGCAGGAATAACTCGAGAAATTTTTGCGTTAATAAATTCATTGTGTCTTGCAATTTAACACTAAACCTACCTTGCGCAGTCAAATGACCGTTTTTGAAATTTCGTTTAGAATTTCTCGTATACAACGTTACTGTATCACCATGTAGCTTCTTGACTTTTCCTATAACATATATACAACCCATTTTTCAATATTCACAATTTTCTTTATTGCTTACTTTCCAAAAAAATTTATAGCATGTCTAGTCTACCACGAGCGGTCATTTGACCATTTGAAAAAATTCATGTTATTTACGACTATATTCTTCGATTAGCGCACTCCAGAAATTGTTTTACGAGGCTACAATGTAATTGTGGATCTACAGTGTAGAAAAACGCGCGATTGGAAGAAATGCATAGCGTTCTTTATACGACAATACTGTAAGCGATCTCTGAGATGGTCGCTGGTCAGGCGGCGTACTGTTTATGTCTCGGAGATAAGAGGTCTATCTTTGAGAGATGAGATGGTTCGTCGATGGAAGGAGAAAGATGACTCTTTCTCTTTTTCGAACAGTAAGAGTCATTCGAATAATGATCTTTGCTAAAGAAGCAGCCCACCCAATTTCACACATTGTGTCTTCTACAATACGGTCTTGCGTTCCGAATAGAGAGCATCAAAATTTCACAGTGTGTTATAGAAATTATGACGTGGTATAAATAAGTGATAGTTTCGACAAAGTCAACAGAGCTAACAATATTTCGCGATATGATTTACAATTTTTTGTATTTCTGGTCTCAAAATTTTGCCCGGTTTGATTTATGTTTTCATATTTTAGTTTTTACTTTTTTTACTTCGACTTTGTTGCGACGGCAACACCGATGGTCGAAAGTGCCTAACCGTCCCTCTTTAGTTATTAAGCCATAAACATACGAATCAATCGACAATAGGCAAAATCCGACGAACGACGACTAACGCAATTACTTTACGACTACCGTACTTACCGAAACTCGACTCGACGAACGGACAACACGTGTGACAGACCCACGGTACCGTTACACGGACAAACTGTCATAATTTTACTTTAACAAAGAAGACGATGCAAACACGAAGTTCCTACCAAATTTCCCACTCCTCATTCCAAGTTCCCTGCGACACACCCACCTCCAATCGAAAACATTTCATTTCCTCCACCAAAACTATCCTCCACCAATTAACGAAACACCGAGGTGACAACAGACAGAACACGACAAACGAGAGACAGAACGCAGTAATCATTCATACATAACGCATCAAACTAAGATCACAGCTAATATTCATACGTAACACATCCAAACGTAAACGTAGTAAAACACCATCAAACATCGTAACTAGTATACTTGTACAGTGTAAATAAAGTGTATATAAAACAAACATACATCTATTAATACGGCATTGTACCAAGCGTGTATAAACAAATCCGGCCTTACAAACCGGATCCACATCAAACGCGTATACAACAGACTTTATATAAAGAAACGATAGGTGAAGAAATATCGAGGCAAGAATTTTTATTTCAATTGGCAGAAGAGTTTGGGACCGAATATCAGAATGAGAGACAGCTAAGAGAAGAATGTTCATCAAAAACAATAATAAACACAGCTAAAGATTCTTCTGGACGGAAATCTTGTCAAATAAGATATTGTAAAGTCAATAAGAGTCCGATTTAAATAGGCTGTAATTTCTATATTCATTTTAAAGAAGCTGTATCTTTTTTTCCAAAAATGGTAAAACAATGGGGGTTAGCAGGTTCTAAAGGGTAAAGTCTCGACTTTAATATGTACTAACTGATTTTTACTGTCGTCCTGAAAGATATTGAAAAATATTGAAAATTGTGGGTGAAGCGATGTCTCTTGGACTCGAAATATTGTTAAACTTTGAACTATCGTAACTCTGTTATAAAAAGCCGTGCAATAATGGAACTTAGCGTGTTTTGTAGAGCAAAGTCTCCTCTTTAGTTTGCCCTAGTCGTTTGTTAACTTGACCCTTCGGGAGCACCGAAAACGTTCGGAAAGCCAGGAGGCCAAAATCGGCCCGTGGAGTCCGATTTAAATAGGCTGTAATTTGTATATGCATTTTCAAGATGCTGTATCTTTTTTTCCAAAAATGGTAAAACAATGGGGCTTAGCAGGTTTTAAAGGGTAAAGTCTCTACTTTAATATGTATCACAGTTGTTCTCGGACAGTCAAACCGATCGGACGTGTTTATATCCGCACGCGAGTGCCGTCGTTCTATTGTTTCTATCGTGCTGTGTTTGTGCCGCGGTATGGTCCGCTCACCACTACAATAGAAAGTTCTAAGTGTGTGACCTGTACATAACCTCCTCAAAATGGAACCATATCTCTCACCGATAAATAGTCTATGGAACATTTCATCCACTCATTCAGCAAAATCTTACGCCTCAGCCACTACTAACAATCCATTCCCTACTAAAGAAATAAACTTGTTCGAAGTGAAAACAGCAAATTCGGTTGAAGACAAAAATAAAAAAATGAAATTCCGTTGCACGACGAAACAATACGCATGCACTTAGACACAGTTTAGTTTATTTGCCCGGCCTAGCAAACTTCATTGTGTATAAGTGCATGCGTGCCTAACGAATTTTCAAACTCGATTTTCCTATGGTTGAAGCTCTGTATAAAAGAAATTTATTCCTAATTTTCGGTCCATTTTTATGTGAAGAGCGGAACCCTTGCCTGTTGCACTACGACTTTTCAAACACCCTGTATATAGTTATAGTGTAGTTAATTGAAATAACTTGAACAGAAATGATGTTTCAAGGCTCATATTTTTACTGTGGTTTGTGCACATAATATTGAAGGAATATAGACAAAAAAATAATTTTTCTAGTATAAAGAATACAAGTAGTTTCTACACAATTTGATCCATCGTAAAAAATGTTACAAAAATATATATTATCACAATTTTATGTGAAAAATTGCTTCAGCTAAATGCCTCTCACTTCATAAGATTTCCAAAAGATTCCTTAAGGGCACAGTAGCTGGCACATTTACCCTAACTCAAAGAATTCAAACACTCGACACGACTCGAGATACGAGTCATTGCTCGACCCGAAGTTGGAATATTGTAATAAATCGAGTATCGTTGCAGATTTGGTATAAAATCTAGATAAAATCATGATCTGCGCAAACGCATGAACGAAACGATGGAACCGCGGTAAGCGGCATCGTGATTCAACAGGCACAAGATCTCCGTGCGGGTCACGACCGGTGGCACACGGTGGCACACTGTGACACACTGTGCATCAGTCTTCCCACTTCTCGTACGACCTGGTCAAAGACCATCGGTGCGTCGATATCGCCTATCGAACCGAATTTCAATCGGAACTCCGGAACGGCGTGCAGTGCTCTCGGGTGCCGCGTCATTTCCGCCCCATTCTACTCATTCCGTATTTACATTTCGCCGGGAACGAATTAACGTGGCGAAAGGGATCGTTCTCTCGCAGGAGGCTGCATCCTCCTCCCCTTTCGTCGCCAGCTTGTTCCGTACGTTGGCATTACCGGCGTCGAGTCGACGCCGCTCCGCTCGGCTCCGTGCCACGCCATGGAGCACAGCATGCTACGCCACGCCACGCCACGCCACGGCACGGTACGACACGCCACTCCAGAGCCGACCGAGGTCAGGCCGGGCCAAGCCAAGCCAGACCAGGCGAGGCCACCCCATGCCACGCGTCGCGCGTCGCGACGGGACGCGTCTGGACGCGACGGGACGCAACACGGCGCGACGCCCGCGCGCCGGCTCGCAAGTGCCGCGTCGAGTGCTTACAATCAGCTGGGCTTGTCCGCAAATAACACCGGAGGATGATTATGATTGAATAAGGCCCGTAATTGAGGCTATTGAGCAATTATATAAATAATAAGCACATCACGGACACCGATGCACGGGCACACGGCCAGACGGGGACCCATAAACGCATACCACGAGTGCGGCCGGACTGCCTGGGGTGTTATTTCAGCATGATGGGTGGTGAGCTTGCGGGGAGTGGGTCATTCCACGGTCGTTCGACCCTCTCTCTCTCTCCCCCACGCCCTCTCCTTCTCTCATCCTATCTCTTTCTCTCTGGCTGCCCAGGTCGCTGTCGAACGGGAGCGGCGGCGAGTTGGGTGGAAAATTACAGTGCAAACATAACCTATAACTATAAAGGGTGACCCATTTAAATCGATCCAGTGAAATATTTTGCAAACGACCGATGACACTGAAAAATGGATCAAATAAAAGTTGAATGGCTACAGTAGTCACACAGTCCGATGTTTGTGACATTTTTCTAGGCAAACTATTAACGAGGATATGAAGGATAACACCATTATTTAAAATGTAATCACATTTTGTATTGTTCCAATCGATGCAGCTCGTTATTTTCCACATTCAAGTGCTAAGCCATTTGTTGCACGAAATCATTAGTCGAGAAGATACTTTAATACTGTATTAACACTGGGTTTACAAACTTTGTCGAAATGATGAATCACCAATTTTTTAATTTGACTATACAGATTGTATAGATACATTTGTGAGTTATTTATTCAATATATGCTCTACTTGCGACAAGTAGTGAAATAGCGCTTGGTAAAGATTGGAATTAATATTCCACTGTTGCTTTTACAAACTTGTATAAAACAGCTGCTTTTTTCGCAATGAATACAATATATAAGGAGCCATGGGTAAGTGTTCAGCTCCAATTTTTCGCTTTACATATATTTTTATACTCTAAAAAGTAAGTGATACGTGTTTTTTTTTTATTTCGGCGATGGTTCGGTTTAAAGGGGTGAAACCCACCCCTATGTGTTTAGCGTGTGACAAGAATAATTGGAATTTCTTGTAGAAATACAGAACACCCGAGAATTTTAATCCATAGAGTAAAAAGGAGGTTTTAATATAACATTTGATATTATATTAATAAAGCACTCTATTAATCTACTGTATGCTTTAAATAGTTATCATTTTAAATAGGTAGCTTTCAGTCCACTACAACAATAATTTTTTATATTAGAAAAATTATTTGATCTTAACAAGCACTAAATACTCATCCAACATTGTTTAGTTACAGTTATTTTGTCATGCATCAAAGAATATTCGTGTTACTAATCAAATTTGGGAAATGGGTGAAAAAGCACAGAAACGATAGTAATATAAGTTCAATATTGAGAAATCAAGATGTTTAACGAATTAACGCAAAATGAAAGATTACGATACTTTTCTCCCATTTTTAAACACTGCAATTACAGCAAATATACAAATCGTTTTGTTCGGGGTATTCATCATTTGCCCAGTTATTACAGCCAGTACACTAAATCAATTTTTTATTACATTTTCTTGTGCTAAAAGCTTGTTAGAATTGTAACGTTATTATCAATCATTAAAAAACTAATAGTGCCATTTGATTCTCTACTATGTTATATTTAACACGTTACTACTACCCGGTGTTATTATAATCGTTTCTGCTTTCCTTAAAATACATAATTAAACGAAAACAATTAAAGAGGGAGGGGGCACTTACCTAGTGTTCCTTTTTAGAACATTTATACAGAAAATAACAAATTGCATTAATTTGTACAGCAAAAAGTGTGTGATCCATGTGCACATATTTTTTGCACGTTGACGTAGAAGAGCTTATATAAAATATTTTTAAAGTATCATCAATGCTCTCCAAGGTATCTCGCTGGATCGATTTAAACGGTTCACCCTGTATACCGCGAGCCCTCGCCACCTCGCGTTGCTGAGCGCCGTTAGGTGGAGCCGATGATCTCGAATTGCCTTCGTTTCATCCCTCTAGTCCTCCGTCTTTTTTCAACTACCGCTTCCTGCTCTGTCGCCTTTCTCCCCTCCCCTCATCGTCCTAGTTTGCGCCGCCTGGAAAATCATGAGCATCCTGAAATTACATTATAGACCGGCTAAATTGATAGACGGAAAATATCCTGCTCGCTTCCGGGTCAAGCCGCTTGGGGGTTGGACGATGAAGTCCGGTCGGTCGTACGACTATTTGCATGCTCGGCGGCGCTGCCGCTGTCTTGCCCATTAACACCGTTCGCTATCAGCCACGGGTGGTTGCGACGATCCCTCCCCCCATTTTTCTATCTTTCTTTCGGGTTTTCGTACGAAGAAAGTGATATTCGTTTTCTGGGTTCAACCCCTTCATTGGCGTGGCCGAGATATCTCGTCGTGCAATGCTATTCGTAAGATGGTGACAGGATTATGACATTTTAACCAGTTAAGTGTGTTTTACGACTATATCCGTCATGGAGATGTGGCAGAATTCTTTGTTATGACGATTATATCCGTCATATGTAAAATTTTGTTACAATTTGATATTTAAACTGTAATTCTGGCAATAAATGAAAATTATAAATAATTTGAGTTGGATTCCTTACTATACCCGTCATCGCTTGATTATCGCGACACACACTGGTGGACGCTTTGCAAAGAGATCGCCACAGTTAACTGGTTAATGTTATTTATGAAACGGCGTGGTCGAGATATATTTTCATGTAATGTTATTATTACAAGATGGCGGCGACGAGATATTTCGTTGCGAAACGTTATTTATAAAACGACGTGATCAAACTAACTCGTCGTACAACGTTATTTCTGAGGTGGTGGCAACGATATATTTCGTTGCGAAATGTTATCTATGAAACGATGTGGTCGAGATATCTCGTCGTACAATATTATTTACGAGATGGTGGCGACGAGATGTTTCGTTGCGAAATGTTGTTTATGAAACGGTGTGATCGAGATATCTCGTCATGCAATGTTATTCATGAGATGCTGTGGGCGACATATGCCGTCGTGGTGTGTCGTCCATAAGATGGTGTGGATCAGATAGTATATCATAAATGACTTCGCGCTGCGAGATATCTCGTCCTGGCCAACAAACGGGTTAATGGTAGTCATTTATAGGTCTAATTAACTTCTGCGCACTGGTCGCGTTGAGGGGTTACGTACCATCTTCGAAATACTAAACAAGGTGTTAACAATTAAAAGATTCGTCTGAAGCGCAGTTTTATTCTGAAATAAATTATTTATTGTATCATTTAACATAATAGAAAACGTAAATGAACAAGCTGTGGAAAATCTGCTGCACTTTCTTTTATTTGTAATACGTATGTTCTCACAATCTCCGATTACTGTGGTAAAGAATTAAGTAATTAATGAAATGCGACTATTTCACATTGGAAAACTATTCTATGTTTCACCATGTTTCCATTGTTAAACGTTTTACAAAGTGCACGAGTTTCATTAGATAATATGTAACAATTTCAAAGAGCTTAAAATATAACTTTGTTAATACTGCCACCTTTAAACTAAATCAGCTAGTTATATAAATTAACAATCTCATTATTACTATTACGATCTGAAGTACATTTTAGATTATGGAATATGATGCAAACTAATGATTTAGTTGGAAACTACACGGTATAAATTGCTTTAAATGATTTGGGAATTACAGAAAAAATTATTGTTTTATAAATTGTAATCACTTTTTATTTGCAATAGTATTGGCCATAAAAGTAGTTTCGGTGCTGCTACGAAAACAAATTTTAGAAATATTATTATATTAACATTAGAAATATTAACATTTTCTGACGAACGCTATAATAAATGGATTATGTCTGTCGACTTCTCGTGTTAATTAAAAATACGATAATACGATGATTTTCGGCGCTCAATGGAAAACGCTGAGCACCATGAAATTTCATTACTGCGGTTTAGAATGGTTTCCGGTGTGTGGTATTGATAAATAATGATAATTATTCACGCAGCTGGTATGCGAATTGCGTGTGGTTTCGGCCGGTGTTAACGCCGCGCGCTGTTTTCAAACCTCTCACGCACGTTTACCTCGAATTTTGTGTCCAAACACACCACTTTCATCTTATTGGTTTGTATTGCAAAATACCGTGCTCGCATATTGAATTTCGTTCGAATATCTACGACCGTTTCGAGTTGATGGAAATGTTTATGCAAATTCACGTTTTATGCTTCCGTTTACAAAAACGATATGTCACTTGCTTTCGTAACAAGCAGGACAAAAACATCTTCGCATTTTCTGTCATCGAATCATAATTGAAAATATGCGGAAAATAATGATGCGGCTATTGTTATTTTGACATTATGCGGTCTCCTTCAGCAACTATTTTTGCTGCGATTGCACGATCGAGAAAATAACGTTGTAGCTAGACAGAATAATTAAACGGCTCAATTATGTAATGAACGTTATTAATTTTCGTTATTGCCTCAGATAAAAAGCTCGAAAAGTACAAGTTATTTATTGTTTTTCATCAATCTAAGTAAAAATGAAAAAAGTACTGTAATCATTGTACAGAAATTCTGACATCTAAGGGAAACAATTTTGTTTTGCGACTAAAATTGTTAGTTGAATTTGTAGCATCCAGGAAAATCAAAGAAGCAGCCTCAAGTTTTTTAATCAAACTGATGCGAAAGTGTGGAGTCTTTGGGGTTGTATTGCGGTAGTCGCTTTTACAGTCACATTCACACGTAAACACTTCAATTTGTATGAATTTTTATGACAAGCTAAAAAACATATATTTAAAGACAATAAATACATAAAATAATGTAAAGAAAATAAACGAAAAAACAATATCATTCAACGACTTTTATAATTGTTCCCATATAGGATCTCGATCCGCATAAAAGCATAAAAAATATTCTAAGTCCTTCTTTCGTTTGAAAATCACGTTAACAATTTTATCGAGCAATTACTGGCATTTATCGATACTGGTAATAAGTACAAACTATAAAACGTTTGAAATTAAATTTCCAATAGGGAACAGTATGCGATGGAGGGTGTATCCAGTACCGTCTAAATAAATATTCTATTACCCTATTCGGATAATCGAGCTTCTCTACCGTACGTTTATTTTACTAGAGAAGTATTTAATTTTACAAAGAAATAGAACATGTGAAATACGAAAGAAATGCACAGACGAAAGTGTATCGCGCAGCTTTAGTATTTCGCGACTTCTTTTTACATTTAAATTTAAAGAAGCCGTGACATGCGACGTTTTTCGTTGCAGCCGTGAACGCGTCGCAAGAAAAAAGAAAAGAAAGTGCACGCGTCCGGGCAATATCGCCAGGAAATAAATTGCAGCGGAGGAGGCTAAGCGTGGCCCATTGAAACAACAATCGTAAGGCAACGGGGTTTAATCGGCGGCCGGCGAGTGTTAGTTACAACCCCGTGTTGTTCGGCCGGAGCCGTGGTGCCTCGACAAGAAGCTATAATTACTTTCTATCAGCTCCGATGTGTGTACCCCGCGGAGGTGGATTTCCAAAGGAAATAGCGAAACTTGGAGCTCGATGCACACGGAATTGGCGTTTTAATCAGGGTGTCGCGTTCGTCTCGGGTATCTCGAATAGCAGGGGGGTGATACGGGATGCATGGAGGCGAACGGCCGTCAGACAGGCGCCAGCCGTACCACGGGGCTCTGGCTCCGACGCCGCTGCCCGGACGAAGAGAGCTGACTTCATTTTCCACGAATCGCCCTTTCGCATTCCGTCTATATACGATCGGTCAACGCTTTTGTTCACGCGACAGGGTGCCAAAACGCCCTTCGCAGGGGGTTCCTTTTACCTACGGACTTATGGATTTACGTCTTACTACGCTACGAAGATCGATAGCCTCGGATATGAAACCGATATGAAGGTGTACCTGGAAAAATTCGAGCTGGATCAGATCACCAGTCGCGTGCCAACGCGATTCGTGTGGTCCTTCTTTCAGATACTATTCTTGTCTGAAAATTATTTACTAATTTTCGGACTCGAAGTAGTAAGTAGTGTAATCGTGGCACTTGTTTTTATTAATTCTGTCGAAGTACGTAAATGATGTCGTAATTTAGGTAATTGCTTGTACAAAACTCAAAAGGGGTGGGGCAAAACCTTAAAGGGTGGGAATGATCCGAAAAGGGGCAGATTCAAACCAGAATAGGACGTGACTAACCTAAAAAGAGCGGACCAAGTCATAAATGGGCGGGTCTAATCCGAAATGGGCGAACCAAACCATATGGAGGCGGGGCCAACCAATCAAAAGGACGATGGGCCAACTCACTGTTTCCTGCTTTCAACTTACTATTTCAGATCTGAAAAAATTAGTAAATATTCTCCAGATATTCTAAAACAAGGACGAACAGCGTTTTTTAAAATTGCCACTGTCACGTAGTAAACAAAATCTAAACCTTGCAAGTTCCCGCTTTCGCTTCTCATTGGCTACTGTTTCTCGCTAATAACTCATAAACGCAGCAGCAGATTGCATTTTAGTTAAGGAAAAAATTACTTCTAATAACCTCAGGTACCCTTTATTTCTCGAATTTATAATAATTTTGAAACACTCTGTATATTGATTGTACTCATTTCCCTCATTTGATGTTACAGTTACGAAAATAACCAATTTGGAAATATATCAATGTCAATGATTCACTGACGTTTTATTCTTTGCTAGTTAATAGTTATTTCATCTTGACTATCTTTCATAATTAAAATAATGAAATGTCATCAAAACAAGGAAATTCTCACTTTTCGTCTCAGGTGACTTGTTCAAAAATTTCAGCGCTGTGACTATTTTCTGCTATTATTTTTTTTCAACATCAATTTACAAGGAATATTTCAACAAAACATTTTCTTAAATTCCTCGAATGGGATTTGTAACATAAGTTAAAAACAGGAGGCTAAACGGGGACTAATCGCGAAAAAAATTCGTCACCGTGTTCGTCGAATGACTGAACAATTTTAATCGAATTCAAGTTTATTTGTTCCGTGTTCTGAATTATTCAAGACCGAAGGGACGAAATTATGCAAAAATATTCTCGATATCGTTGTGTCCCGCCGAAACGGAAACCATAGGTACGTTATTTGCCACCCGAGACGCGTGATTAATCGTAAACAGTGAACGGAAAATTAGTCCCCGCTAAATAATTAGCCAACATAATTAATTTTCTTCACCAGCGAGTGCACAGTTTGGAATACTAAACGGGAACTGTCGGTCCGGTTCCGAAAACTGCTTCTTCCAAACGTAACAAGAGTAATCACCCTCGCTTTCCCGGCATCTCGTTAAATTTATAATCGAATATAAGACGTTTAATGTTAATAATTACGCCGTATTATAATTCAAGTTATTTCGCGATCGTTAAATTACATTACATTGGAACTGAAAATAAAAGCGTTCATAAAAGAATCTGTACTTCAATTTAATTAGTTTCGTAATGTAATTGAAGAAGCATTATTCTCGGTTTTCATACGATTTTAAATAATTTAAATTTAAGATTCTATTTGAAATAACTACGTACGTTTCATTTTTGTAGTTGTGCAACGGAAAATACACTTTTCATTAATATTTTTAATTAATCCGTAATACAATTCGTATCATTGTTAAATTTCATTTTAATGGCGGATCATGTAAATCCGCAGTTTAATTGTTATTCATTTATGATATGTGCAGTTAAAATTACTTGTTCCAACTGCAGAGTTCACAGTTATATATGCTGTTATTTAGATATCATGTGATGCTAATCAATTTTTAGTTGCAACATTATTCGTTCGCGTAATGTCTAGTATCTTAATGTTATCGAATTATAATAGTAATTTGATAATTATTTTCGAATTCTTTCACTGTAGAATAAATGAAAATATTAAGATTAGGTTGCATCACTAATTCTATGATTTTGGCACACTTTTGTACCTTTATAAATGCTATCAAAGCTCCTTCGATCGATCAGATATTTCATGGTATTCACTGCTTTATTATATTTTATTAATTAAATTTTATTGAATGCAGTGAAAAGCAAGCAAATGCAGGGGCCTTTCTGACTCCTAATGAAGTTTGCTTTGAAAACTGGTGTCTTATCGCTCACGTGTCAAAATGACACTGCATTTGACGCGCGAGGATTAAGCATAAACCCTTAAAACGACCTAATCGCATTTCGATGCGATGGGACCTCGAAAGGATAAGGTTCCTTACCCACCGGCGTGTCACAGTTGTATTTCGGCCACTGTCCGAACCGCAGACGGAAGGAACATCAATCTTCCTGGACCGTTTCGGCACTTAGTAAGCTGTCTACAACTTCGACCATAATAAATTGTCCACGCTGCACATGTGTATCATTGTCGTTAGCTTCGGCTCAATAGGATACTTTTCCTTCCTTAACTTCCTTATTTCGTTAGGATGCATTCATTTATAGGATATTAGCAACGATGTAATTATTATTCATTATATATTATTATATAGTAATTATGTATTAATTATTCTTTATCTATGAAATAGATGTATCCTTTCTAGAAGATTTAAAAATCCATTTCTCCTTATGAGAAGTGAATAATAATAACAAAGATTGTACATTAGATTCACCTCACATATTTCTTGCAAAGTTTTGGATTATTTGTTACAGGTGAAAAGAAATAATTTATCTTTAAGCTGGCTTTTGGAACCAATGGATCGAACAAATATAAACATTTTTACTTTTGTTTAGAGAAAATAGAAGTAAATAGGAAAAAATAACGTAACGAAGATATAAAATGTTGCCAAAAGATGTAATATTAGATAACAAGTTTCTGGGCTATTTATCTGTACAGTTATTTCTATTAACATTGGAACACTTAAATTGTATTAATGGTAATGACTCCAAACATAAGGCATGAATAGTACAGGAATATTTGTTACATAATTGTGTCAAGTATTGTAACCATCTTAAAATCTATAGGATGAATTAAACTAAGGAATTCGAAAAATCTGATAAATTCAAAAATGAATTCCAAACGGAACTAAAAGAAGAATAGGTTCCTACTTATTTAGAATACTGAAAATGGTTAAATGTCGTTCCTAAACAAATCAAATCAAAATCAAATTTGAAACGAAATAAAATATGAAGATTGAATAAAATATTAAAGAAAATATTAAGATTTAAATTTTTCATCACTTATGTATAAAATATTTATTTTCGTTAAAATGTTCAAATATTAATTAGATATGAAAACGTGGCAACCTTTAATTTAGAACGTATTGTGTTGATAAATATCATTGTTAAAAGAAAATGTGTACTTTAATAAGAGAAGCTGTCTATTGTTGAAAACAAGAATTCCAAAGATTCTTATAAAACAGATAAAATACATAATGGAAGGTTATTCTAACTATAATACGGTTTATGAAACGAGCCTAACACTTTCCCGCCGACTATGCCAGGCAAATTGAATTTTCCGAAGCGTACGGGAACCCACAATTCGACGAAAATTCAGGGACATTAAAAAAATGAATATCGTCGTCTTAAGGAGCGAGTGCGCGGAGCGCGCGGTTTCCACGGAGGAATGTCCGAGCTCGGTTGTCGCTGAGATACGCTTATAAAATTAAGGGGTAATGAGAATTAACGGCGACGATAGCAATCTGCGCGCCATGATATTTTCTTTGTGTTATCGAGGTAGCGCCGCTCACGGAAAGACCGCCGGAATGAATACAGATTCGCAGTGTTTTAACACTGTATAAGGATCGGAAACGAGGAAGTATGCTCGCATTATCGCCGTGAAAAATCTTGAGAGTATTTTATCAAAGAGACTTGGCAATTATGATCGAAATTTTATCTATTAATATTGTTGATAATACTTAAAAAATTCACCGGTACCCGATGAATTTGATTTTTAAAAGTGGAACTAAGAGGATAATTATTTTTGCATGGTCCGATAGCATAATCATCTTCACGTAGTTAAAATGTAGAAAACAGTGAAGTTAATTATAACGTAATTAAATGAATTAATTAAAAGTTGCTATTTAATATCAAATTTCTAAAAAGAATTACGAATAGAATTGTGGAAAGATTTTAGTACAGAAAGTGAATATTTATTGAACAAATGAGACGAGTGGAATATCTTGTACGACAATATTTTTCATAGTATTTCTTTAAACGCTAGTTATGTAAATAATATCTCCAGACCATGTGTTTCGATTAAACTTTTGTTGTTACGACAGCACAAGCAATCTGTATCGTCGCTATCATTATTATGTATACACAACTTCTCCCCCATTTTCACGTAATAACTAACAAGTTTTAATACTAACTGTTCGCACATGTGCCGCACTGTGTACACATGTGCTTTGACGAGAAGCAAGAATTCTACTAACAAGTTACTTCAACGGTGAACTATTTCGGAGCAGTCTGGGTTCAACTTAGTTAATGATTAATGATACAAAAGTAAGACTCTGTGATTAACTTTTGTTAGAATATTGAATCATTTGATTCACTTGTTATAAACTTTTGCACACTGTGACGCATTAACTTTCAGTAATCTATCTTCATTGTCAGTCTGAGGATTGTATTTACGTATTATAATAATGTAAGCATCTTCCTATATTCTACCTGAATTTATTAGGGTTATTAATAAAGAAAGTACATTTCTATTTTACTTACGTTTAACATAATTTACTAAACAAATGTATATTTTGCGTAAGGTCATACGTTCAATCCTATCGAAAGTTATTGTATATGTTGTCGAAAGAGAAATAAATAAAAGAAATAAAAAGAAAGAAGAATGAAATTAAATAAAAAGTTAAACAAATCTATTCATCTACTATTTCCAGAAATCTAACTTAAGATTAGGTTCATGGATCGTTAGATTTTTATCAAGATTTTACGATTATTTATTATAAACTGTTACATATTATTTACGTGTGCATTTGTGTTCAAAAATTTGCTGTTTAATAATTTGCTGTTTAATTTGCGATTTCCACGAAAATTAAAATATATTCGTGAATATTAAGGTTTTTTTTTTTAATATTTTGAAACCAAAACGATATAAAAGAAACAAATAGAAGATTTTTATTATCAACCATTATGAAAATACTGTATTTAGTGTCTTCCTTAGTGTACACGTCACCGTTTACCTTTCGCGACATAATTCAGGTACACGCATTTCAAAGAGGTGGAAACAGTAAATCGATTAAAATGTCCTTCACGATAAAAGTGAAATAAAAATGTTAATACTTTTGCCTAATGCTTCCACATTTTCCGCACAGTTGCGCGCCTCGGTAATGCAGAAAGATCAGCGGTCTAATAATAAATCGCGTGTAATCTTCGAACGGGTTGCTCACTTTTATTTCGCCGCGTTCTCGCTAGTATTTGACACGGTAATTTTATCATCCTCGAAAGTTCCACGTGCTTGTGACCGGCCCTCTCGGAATTTTTTGAAGCACCCTCGACCGGCGGCAGTACTTTTAAAGTACCTTTCGTCACTTTTCTAAAAACCTTTAACCGCTCTCGACTCACTCCTCAAGCGAGTTTCAATACACCCGGACGAGGGAAAAAGGTAAAAAACAAGCGGAACGATGGCGCCGGGATCCTATCGCTTGTTGCGTCGTCGCAGTTTTTCGTTGCGAGCGCGCCGCGCCGATCGAGAGTCGTTAATCTTGAAATATTAATACCGTTGGACGGCGGTGATGTGTAAATGTCATTTGTAGAACGCGGAATGAAATAAGCGACGCGGATAGAATATTCTGCAACGAATTAACATTAACTGACGGACCAGTCACCGTCGTGGAATATTGTTGAATTTTATGGACCGTTGCTAACGCCGCGATATTTCCGTTCGATTCTGTCGCGACTTTTACATCCGCTCGCATGCGATTTTCGGTTACTCTAACTAACGTGGGCTAATTATGACGAGCAGGCCCGTCTGCTGTTTCCATTAGTCCTTGCTGAGGTCATTTTTGCACGAAGTGTTTCATTGGATAATCATTTTTTGGAGAGCGACCTGGTACGTGTCGTTTTGTAAAAATCGCAAGGTTTGATCAATTTCTATTAATTTCTATTTTAATTGATTTTCTACTCATTTTTCTTCGAATCGGTGAATTTTCTTTTGTATATTTCTTCTATTTTCAAAGTTAAAATTGATTCTTCTGTTGGACGTCCATAAATTTAAACTGGTTACTGGAAAATTAAAATCTCAAAAATAACGCGGTAGTTTTGGATATAAATAATTAAGCCATTCGAATCCGTGCACATGAATTTTATTTTATATATTTCCGAACTTTCATCCCTGAAATTATCATTTGATCTTTTTTGTCGTGTAGGGGTCTAATTTCAACCAGTTCGTCAAAAATAAAAATTTCATGGAACACGAGTGCTTATGGACATAAATAATCAATCCATTCAAATACGTATGAAAGAATTTTATTTTATTTCCGTATTTTCGAAGTACCAGCTTTGCCAGAATGAAACTTTCTGCTACAATTATAATTTTTATTTTCAATTCGGTTACAATCGAAACTACTATAACCAGCTAAGTCGTTGGTAAAAATTTAATTTTCAAGAAATAAATCGTTCCGGTATTTGTTTGCGTGTATTTGCGTTTTAACTGGCGTGTCATGGAAACGTTGAAAATAAAGCGGAGAGTGCGAATATGCCGCGTCTATGGTGGGGGGGGGGGGGGGGCACATTAGTTTGATTCGCGAGAAATTTTCTCTTGATTTTCGGGAAGGGTGGTCGGCATGGGCGCGGCCACTGTCCTCTTTAACGTTTAATAAACTCAAATACAGGGGATGTAGGTATGTTTGCCGATAAATATCTCGTTTAACCAGTCGGTTCCACATGTATGAAGTGTCTCTCCCTAAAAAGAGTAATCGTTCGAACGGATATTGCAACATGTCTGCATATTTAATTCGGCGAGTCATTAAAAGCTGCTGCGTAAGTTTGGGAAGGTTGCACGTGTCCCGTGCGCACGCACGCGCGCGCTCGCGCAAGCGTTCGACAACTTTTATGGCATCGTCGAAATGAAATTTCCACTTTATTCACGGTACGCGTAATTTGGAATGACGTTCCACCATCGTGGGCAGATTGCGAACGCTTTACTCCTGCACGTGTTTTCGTGTTTCCGGAAGAAACCCACGTTTGTTGCCCGAATGCGTTCGATCGAGTAATTCTCGAGGCCCCTTGAATTTTTCAATCGAGCATCCGAGTACTTTCACTTTACATACTCTAAACCGCCTAAATTATTCGAGCATTGGGAACACGTGATAGGTTTTCGGTTCACAACGGCTAAACGTTTAGTAATAAATTCATGAAAGTTAAATTAGTTATCGAATTAATGTTAAAATAATTAATAGATTAATTTAAATTGTTGTTACATTAATTTGCTTGCTGTGAGAATTAAAAGGCGTTGTTACATCTGAGGAGTTATTCGACACAGTTGTAAATCATACGTCACTTTATGTTGACTTATATATATGTAGTAAGCATCGGTCTGCGGTTAGCAGGTCATTTTGACCCAGTGCATCTCAATCGTCATCTAATCGGCCAGTTTTCAACAATTAAATAAATGATCGTTATACTGGGAACAACAGAAAGACTAAAAAGTTCACGTGAAGTATTTTAGGGAATGTTTGAAAAAATTAATAAATGAAGCTGACAAACGTCATGAATATTGTCAATTGTACAATTGCAAAAATGACCCGCTGTTCGAGGGTCAATATAAACAGGAGTTGATTGTATCCTTCCGCTTCTCTAATCGACGATCTTTTGATTCTATCATTACGTACCTAAGAGTATTGTTTTAATTTTATATCGGGATGCTTTCTTACAGGAACGCGAGGTGAAAAGGTGAAGGTACTATCATTATTCAAAAATCTCTACTTGTTTATTACTCCTACTTATTATTATACTTTACTTACTATCATTTCTTACCTATTATTATTTATTCCATTTCCTTATTAAATATATTTATTAGATTTCTTTGAAATAAATGTGTATCCTACCTGGCCCCATCTGATTATTACTTGTTTCTCTCGTTAAAAAAATTCTCTCCGTGACAAATGTCAGAAATCTGAAAAAGAAATAAAAACGCAGCTCGATGAATATTTTGCAAGTAAGTCTCAACTCTTTTGAAAGGGGGGGGGGGGGAGTAGGTAATACAGCAGAACGGCTTATATATAACACAATAAATCAACCTTAAACAACAAATATCGTCTATTGATTTCTCATTAAAAAAGGAAGAAAATTATGGGACACCTTAATGTCTAGTTCACGAAGTTATAGCAATTTCCCTACCAAACTTGTTCAATCCTCTAATCTTGTTCATGACTGTATTTTATCACATCGATTATAGATATCACGTATAGATATAAGAGATCGCGTATGTCTTTGAGTTAACCCTTAATATAAGGGTTGTAAGGCGCGATATATAATTGTATATGGTTGTATATAATCGCATATAGTTGCATATAATCGTATATATTTGTATTACATATAAATTAAAATAATTTATATACAAGACAGCCGACACATCTGAGAAAATCGCCGCGTCCTGTTATCTCACTTGGTCGGAAAAGTCGTCGTCCGCTAAGGGTTAACACTTTGCGATGATTGCGCTAGGAGAACATAGCCACGTAGCATTTGCTGAAATTCTATAGAACGTATAGTACGTACGCTCTCGCATTGATTGCGCAGCCGAACGTATATTTTTTTTTTCTCTTTCGCGTGATAAACGCTCAGCGTGCCGTAGGTGCTTTGTATTTTGGATATTCCTACGTTCGATGGCCCCGCTGACAATATGTACCTAATGTTTGAAATTGTACGCGCATATTTGTACAGAATATTCGCGGAATACAGCGCATGGATTCATGAAATTAAAAATCGCACGTGGTCAAACAACGGGAAAACAAACCAGCAGGGAATACAATACGTGTGCGTAAATAAACTGTAAATCTACCACAGGGAACTTTCGTGATGCTTGTGTTGTCGTTCGTGATCCATCTCTCATCATCCCGTACACACTTTTATCAGGTTTATCCTCTTGCGATGCACGATTCATTCACGGTGGTGCACGATCGCAAAATAAAATGTCGGCGCACATTTAATATGCGAAATACTTTGAAGTTCTTCGCTGTTTAACAATAATATTCTATTCGAAACTAGTCAGTTCGAGTTAAATCATAGTTTGGTTATGGGTTGTTTTAACCTAAAAAATGACGAAGCAGCGAAAAGTGTGTTTCCGTTCTTTGTTCAGTATTAATGAGATTCTGCTAATGACGCAAGCAGAATTAATCTATGTTATAACCAGAGCCGGACAATATTTTATTCGGATCACGGCTATTTGATAGGGATTAACGAATAAAATTTAATTCGTGATTATCGTATAAATATACAAACGAATAAAAATGATATCTAGGTAACAGTTTAAAATGCATTAATATAATTTCGCATAGCTATTATGTTTCGTATAGATGTATCGTATACATTTATGGATTTGTGGTTATTTTATTGTTATTAACCGCTTGCACTTGCCTCTATTTCTTTTAGAGCTACGTTGATTAGCACTGTTTCATATTTAATCATTTCCCTGGAAGAACGATAAAACTTTTGTTTCGTTTACGTTTTTATCAACATTTATTTCTAAATTTTAATAATAGTAGAATAAAAATTTGTTTCAGTTCAGAAGAGATACATAAAATTCATATTTAATAGGTTAGGCATCTTTGTCACAAGTCTGACACGTTGTTATAGTTCAATGGGTTAACTCTGTATCAGTCGATCTTTCTTTGAATTTCTAATCAATGGGTTATAAGGCAACCTTAGTTATAATGTAATAATATTAACATATTGAGCGCTATATTATCCGTTCAGGTGGCGGCAAGTGAGCACAAATATAGAAAGATTCGGAAATAGATTAGTGAGAAAATTATCAAAGAAAGGTCGTCACTTATTGTAACATGTGTAAATCCCATCCATACCTTTATTTAAAATGTTTTAATAAACTCCATTAAAATTGTAACATTAATTTGTTAATCTTTGACAATGCCGGGTTCACGTACCAATGTCACCCAAACGAAAAGTCCGCTGTCAGTCCCGAGGGACTGACGTCGCGCTCAACGTATTAATTAATAAAAGATAATAAATATTAATTATTCCAACTAAATTACAATAATAATTTGTTACTTAATAGTTCAATTGTGTTTTTCATCCCCCGTTAGAGAATTATATTTTTGCCGTTCACATTGTTTCCCACAAACGCTCCGCAGTTAAGTATTTGACTAAATCCATTAATCCGAATTGAAGAAAAAGTTAAAAGTAGCGGTTGTAGTCGGCGGTCTCTTATTATACGAAACAACCCGGGCCGCCTGAACTGCCTCGTCTTCCGTCGAGTTGATATAAATGGTGTTCTCTACCGATCTTGAAAACCGCAAAAAATCTCGCGCATCAAGCTTATGCACGGTCGCCGGGCGAAGAAGCGGCCCGCTAATACAGAGAGCCCCGGCCGCTGGTTTTTTCCATTCAACAAACCGCCCGCAAATTAATTTCGCGTAAAACTGGCGCCGCGCGTAAAAATTACCGGGAGTAAATCAGCGGTAGGCGGAGACAGCTGAATTATTTTCCACGCGAACTTCTTCTTCCCTTGTTGCGCCCGGTTCCCCGCGCGATCGTCGGGTAAACAATAACCGGGGCGGCGCGGCCGGGGTACACGGAGATTTGAGCATACAGTAACACTAGACCTCGTTAAACAAAAGAAGCAAAAACGAGCAGCACACCGAGAAACGAAAAAGAGAGGAGCGAGACACGGCTCGACGCGCGACGGATGACGGGAGGGGGTGGGGAACGGGACAGCCATTAGCAGACAGAAGAAGCGCCGCGGCACGGCGGCGAAGCGGGAAATCCACCCGCGGAGGAATTCCGTGATGTTTCGTTGCCGCGCGATTCGTCTCTCATCATCTCGTTTATATTTTTATCACGTCTATTTCCGCCCACCCTTTGGGATTCTATCCTACGTATGCGCGCCCAGAGTTGGACAAAACTCATTCGATCGACGAATAACGAATAAGAATAAGAGTTTTTATTCGTCATTCGCGGATGACGAGTAATTATATTTATTCGAGAAACGTTTAACCCTTTGCGGTCGTATTAAATCTATACGTAAGTCATGCTGGTAGTAATTAATTTTCTTTCAGTAGCAGTAATAAGATAACAATAATAAAAGAAGGAAAAACAAAATTTGTTAACTCCGTTTTAATGTTTAGACATATGTAACACAATAGTATGTTTTAAGTTTATGTAAAAATAAAAATGATGAAAAAAGATAAATAAGTTGCTTTGGCGGCTGAGAGTAGACATACGACCGCTAAGGGTTAAATTATCATTCACTATTCGCGAATGACGAATAACGAATGCATTTCTAAACTGCATCTAATCCGCGAATGTTTATTCAGAGAAGAATAAAATTTTGATTTATTATGTGTGCACGACGAATAACTAATAAATTCGTTTAAAACGAGTTTATTTCAATGAGAATAAGATTATGAGAATAATTTAAATAATTTCCTGGAAATATTGTTTGTAATAAATTAAACTTCGTTCGATCTTCATTCTTCGCTTGGTCTTATTTACAAGTCACTTTTTCTACATATTGGTTTTCTAATTCGTTGGTGCAATTTATCTCATAGACTTTCTGTGGGTTTTAAATCTTGAGATTCTAGGAATACGGATAAGTTGGGGGGGGGGGGGTGCAATTATACAGGGTGTCGCGTAGCTTCCGGTATAATCACAATTGGCTGATTCTACGTCAAAAAATAAGTCGAAGAGAAAGAATAAAATTTGTTCATTTAAGGCTGCGTTCTCAAGAAAACTGAGTTGACAAATGCGAGAAATTCTCGCATGGCTTGCAGTATGACGAGAAGTAGAATCGTTACGTTATAGTCAGACACGCCACTCGATCCCTATTCGGTAGTATTACTTTTTCAACCATTCATATAACGATGAATGAAAACAATTTATTGTATGTGTAGACTTATTCTTTTTACGTGGAATCAGCGCTTATCATTGTGTTGGTTTTATTTATAAGTTGTTTATTCGATATATGTATTACTTGCGGCAAATGCTACGATAATATTTGTTAGAAATTAGAATGGAAGTCTTATTGTTACTATAAACTAATATAAAACAGGTATTTTAGTGCTGTGTAAGTCTTATGTTAGTGATTATTAGTAGTTTGAAACATTATTAAATTTTATTAGTGTTTACACATCTCAAAAAATGGCTTGATCTTGATATGGAAAAGCTGATTTTCTTGTCAAATGTCACAGAATTTCTCGATGCGGCCCACTGTGTATCGTTTCAGTTGCCATTTGCTTGTTGCTATTTGCCAGTTCATAGTTGACAGTTTCCATCTGCCAGTTGTCATTTGTCATTTGCAAGTTTCCAGTCGCCTTTGGCCAATTGTCACTTGTCATTTGCAATTTGCTAATTGCCAGTTGCCATTTGTCATTTGCAAGTTGCCATTTGCCAGTCGACAGTGGCCATATGTCATTTGCAAGTTTCCAGTCGTTATTAGCCAGTTGTCACTTGCCATTTGGTAGTTGCCGGTTGCTATTTGCCATTTTTCAGTTACCATAATCAGTTGCCTTTTGCCAGTTGCCATTTTCCAATCGCTGTTTGCCATTTGCCACTTGCCAGTCGGCGTCGTCGCTGCCGTTGCCGTCGACGCTCCCCTTTCAGAAGAGCCGCGGCGGCGTCGGATCGAGTTTCTGTTTCGAGAGCGTACGCGCGCCATATAGGTACTCATTTGTGTACCTGAAATTCCGGCAAATCCTCGGGAATCTGGTTCGCTGCGCAAAAGGCACGCAACGACGTATTCGCTCGATCGCAGAACAAACGTTCGCCACCCCGTCGGTTCATGCATGGACAATTTCATTACCTATATCGGAGCTTGGTGATGGTGTTCCGGTGGTTGTGATGGCGGAAAGAGGGTCGACTGGCGTCGGGGGGACGGCGGTAGGGTGGCCGAGCGGGGGGGCAGGGGGAACGGTCGAGTTTCGGCGTGGGTGGCTCGATCAGAGGGCTCGGTCGGCGAGCGCGGCGGCGTGTGCAGGCGAAACTACACTATTAAATGGTGTCCTGACGGGCGCCAGTTAGGTGCACCGGGGTATGGCCCATTCTCGTCGTGTCACTACGAATCTATTTGCATAGTAATGGCGCCTGACCGTGCCCCTCTCCCGCGCTCGCGACCATCTAGCCACGGCTCCTACGCGCGGCGCCGTTTAACGTATAAATACCGACGCGGAAGCCTTCCCTCAGCCCGAAGGAAGTCTCTCTCGCCCTGTTCCTTCATCTCGACAGATTTCGCTCGAACGGTGCCCGGAACTTCTCCGGGGAAGCTTCGATCGCACAGTTGAAAATAGTGGGGATAATCAGCGGACTCCTCTATTAATACGAAACCTATCCATTTATATGAACTGGACGCTTTTCAGTTTGCATAAACGATGTTCTATTGCACTATTGTAACTTTCAAACGTTCAAATAATCGGAGTTCTCGCGCAGTCAAATGGTTTTAACCAAGCGATCAAAAATAAGCGTGGTGACTTCACATTTGTATGCGCTGGCAATACCAAGGTGTTCACATTATTGATAATGTGACAATATTACAGATCATAAGAGTTCAGCAGAACTCGGATCAGATATGCAGAGTTTTACTGTATCCAAGAATGCTTTTCGCAATCGATTAAAAAAGTGGTCGGAACAAATCGATCATCGTCGAACTGTGGTGAAAGGTCGTTGATATCTTGGTAAGACCTTACCAAATTCTCAAATCCGGTTCACAATGCGGGGTTCAGGCCGCTGTGGCGTGGAAGGAGCCGTGAGTTGTCTGTAAGCCGTCTACACCAGTGGGAACCAGGAAGCCTGCTGAGCGGACACTGCAGCCGACAACGGTCATTACGTCGAATAGTATTAAATGTGCTTGTATTACCCGCTGTTTGGCACAACGGAGACGACTCCTTAAGAGCGGGATTGGGATACGCCTAATCGATGCTCGCACACATAGAACATCCGAATACATCGACTCGAATATTACGAGTAAGACGGCGCGCTGTAAACCGTCCCTATTGGTCGGTGTGAATCCTTTCGAAAACTCTGTCTCCTAAGCACAGAAGCGTGCAATTAACACTAAACCTACCGAGCTCTAAACGTGAGTGACGTGTCACACTTTACAGGTATAAGGGGACTGAATTCGGTTAAACTCTTTGTCATTTTTATTATAATGTACGCTCGATTAGGAAATTTATTCAATTATTTTCTGCAAAAGATATTTATTAAAAAATTTTCTACAGTATATATTATAATTATTATTATCATTATATGTTATGTGATATAGGTTATATAATGTATAAATTTTTCAGTATTTAGTCACAAGTTTGTTGACAAATGAAAAATTTGTTGGGGTCAACAGCAACCCCAGGATGTTATTTTAAGTTTTAAAATGGAAAACTGAAGGTGGCCTTTGTATCTTGGTAAAAGAGCAAGACAGTGGAATGAAAAGACAATGACGGTGTAGATACACTGTGTGTTCCCTTGAGATGCTACCATTTTTGTTGCTACTGTCCTTCCATGTGACAGATAATTTTTAAGTAATAGTAGTGTTAATAAGTAGGTTTACCAAAAATACTTGGCCTAATTAAAAACAGTAAAAGAAAATGTTTACGCAACGAAAAGTTGCGTATTTTTCAATTAAAAAGAAAATGGTGTTTCATAATATCACGTTATTGTTGCGAACGCGAGAAATTTTCTATTGAATATATTGTTAGAGACACAACATTACGAGCAGATAACTGAATTCGAATTTAATATCGATGCTCTCGGAAATTATTGTTATATGAAAAGAGCCTGTTCTTCGCTTTGGGTGAAGAGACTCCCGAATTATCTGTGTAATAGGATTACCACAGCTGAATACGCCGGCTTATTAAGAGTGTATATTTGCTGCGAACCAGGTAATAGTTTGGCGAAATTCTGCACAGGCTAAAGGAGCGCGGTAATAGTATCAGGAGTTTGCTGTTATTCCAAGTATTCAGTAAGATTCTGTCGAAAGCGATTACCAAAGATAATGTATAGAGAGAACGGTGGTACTGAGTTGTTGGTAATTGCGTTGATACATTGATACAGTTCTCTAATGCTATTCAGTTTGATGTCGTGGCCTGCGCTTCTCCTATAGATCGCAAATTAATAGCACACAATGTACCAAAACATTTTACTCCAACCTGGGATCTCATAAAATTGAAAACACTTCTTGGAAAATTGTGTGAAGTCAGAAGAACGAAAATATGACAATATTATGGAACATTTTTTCTAGAAACTTAGTAACTCATTTATAATTAATTGTATATTTTAAGTGATTTATTTTAGTATGCATTTCATAATCTTCTTATTTCAAAACGCTTATCAGGCGACTGCGGATTTGACGCATTTATGGCAAAAATAAGTGGCTAAATAAATTGTGAAGACATAAATTGCGAAGGAAGAAGGAGACTTTAATAATTTTAATATGTTACATTCCAGAAATTGTATCATTAACATGACTGAAGTATATTCTCGAATCATTATACAAAATAATTATTTTTAGCCATCAATTTACAAAATCTCATTTAAAAAGTGGCATTCTAAAGATTTGAAAATTAAGTTGACACATTTACATGTAATTATAATTTTATTTATTGTTCATTTATTACTCGTTATTTTTACTGCATTTATATAATTCTAACATTGGTAGAAGCCTGTAGAATTGCTTGTGCATTGTACTGTTCGTAATGTTTCAAGGATATTCAAGATGTAAATCTAAGTAGAAATATCTAGTATGTGGTTAGACATTAGAGAATTGATCGGACACGGAATTTAATCCCACGGAACGTTATTTAACGACTTACCCTTATGATCATAAAGTAATGGGGAAATGCAATTTAGTGCACCTGCACTACGTTGCAATTCCACTGAATACATAAATAAATAATTCATTGGTTATTGTACAATGTAAACCGCGATCTTCAAGCTTTTCATACATACGTATAATGTAAACGAACAGCTTATTTCTACATAGTTAGAAAAAAGACATAGAAAAAATTAATTCTTACATTTAATAAATCAAACATGCATATTCTTTTTATATACTTGGGTCACATTCACCTTGCGTTAAACATATAAAATTATATTTATATCGTATGCCGTCAACAAGCATTGGTAATAATCTTGAAAAAATTTCTGTACGGATAGATAAATTTTACAACCGAAATTAAAAACATTATTTTATTATTATATTATTATTCGCAGCCACTAAGGAACTGTATTTATGTATTAGACACATTTTGGAATTTTCAAGAATAACTCTAAATCTTCAGTTGAATTACTGAGTGCAATAGATGTTTATTTTATACGGTTGTTACACGACGAGATTTTAATTAAATCACAATGTAGTTTCGTAGAAAATTATTATCAATAAAACATCCAGTGACACATAAAACTTTGAAAACTTAGAGACTACTAAGATTTATGCAATAATTAATTTTAAAGAAAGGAAACTGGTAAACAAAAGGACCGTAAAATTAAATTCTCTGTTTCCGACTGTTACGCTACGATTATAAAAAAATTTAACGAATCTAGAAAATTGCAAGACTAAATGGTCGAAAATGGGTGTTTCGTATCTCTGCGCGGCGCCGGAGTTTGCACTCGCAAAGAACGGGGGCCGGTGAAGTTACATAAATCCAGCGTAAACGTCAATCTTCGCGATAATTAGGATTTCATTGTCAAGCGTCACCGGTACTACCCGGTTAGAGGATAATCGGGAGTCGGTCTTGAAGCTCGCTTGAGCAACGAGTTGAGATCCCCAATTATTTGTCATAATCCTAATTATCTCGTTCACCTTTGATTCCCCCGCGAAAATCTGCGACGTTGTGTACCGGATACCCATGGAAATGTATCTTGAGACGGCGCTCGCGATAATTAGGAGATTGCTCGGGAAGCGTAAGACGATTACGACACGACGACGCCGTAGACGACGGAGGAAGAAGGTGGGCGGCGAGGGGCGTTAAAGGGGTGGCAACGGGGTGGCAAACGGGGGTGGCAAACGGGGGTGGCTCGCCGGGCGGAACGGGAGGCGATGGACTACGAAGATGTCTGCTGCTTTCCATTAGAAGAATAATAAACTATCACCGATACCTACCGCTTCCTAGGAGACCGGCAACTCTATCCCACTCGTGGATCGCGCCGGGGGTGGTCGCAAGAGGGTTGCTCGGTCAGGAACGGGTGGGTAACAGAAAACTGCCGTAATGGAGGTTAATTACGAAGGGGTGATTGCGGAGAGGGAAGATTGGTGGAGGTAAAGAGAACATTGAAGGTCCTCCTTCGTCTCGCTCTCTTGTTCACCCTCCCGCCGCGTCGCCGTCGTCGCCTCCCTCCCTCCTCTTTCTTTTCTCTGCCGTTCTCTCTTTTTCAGCTGGATACACCCCACCCGCGCGCGTTTGGCACTTCTCGCAGCCCTTCGAAGGCTCTGCGAGAAGGCAAGGCCTCGCCTTCGGTTGCCACGGCACCGGCACACCCAGAGTGTCGAAGCTTTCTTCAATTATAAGAATCCGGTTGTCTTTCCGCCCTGTAATTCAGCAAGCCTTTTCCTTATTCTTGCCCGGCTGAATATAGTGATTTCGTCAAACGCCTTCGGGTACCGCGCGACGGACCTTTTCTTGATCGTACGAGGTCGACGGTACCGGCACGAGTCCCCGGTGGACCATGTTCGCTTCTGATAGAGTGTGGAATGTTTGCGATTGCACCACCTTCAGAATACTTGTAGTTAATAGCTATATGAAAAAAAGCATGCTATACAGGGTGCTTCAAAACAAAGAATACAGTGTTTCCAATTGGGGCTTCCTTGTCACAAAAGTCGACTTTTGGCGAAAATATAAAGTATTGAATTTTCAATTTATGTTAATAAATGATTGATATATTATATAAGTGTTCAAATGTTTGACCAATTTAAAATCACTTTTTTTCGACTGGTATAGACCTAAAATTTGTCACGATTTTTTGAAACGATAATTCGTTAACTGGTTAGAAATTGGAACATCCACCTTACACGTTTAACAAGCATTATTTTTATTGATAAATAGCGATTGGAAAAAAAAGGACACAATTCATGCGATCTTATTAGTCATCGATTCTTTCTTTCAATTCGAACTTGCACGTTCTTATATCGCGGCTATTCATAAGACGATCGATGTACGCCGGAATCGGGACGAAAAAAGGACGTGTTCGGGAGAAAAATTAGAGAAGACAGTTGCTGAAATGATCCTGTTTCCTCGGAGATCAGCGAGCTTGAGACCCTTACCGGGAGCGGAAGCACACGGGGCGGTGTTCGTGTCCCATAACGTTCAAATCCTCCCACTCTTTCTCGAATATCTCACGGCTTGCTGATTACCAGCAAGTTTCGTTCTTCTCTCGTCTCCTCGGTCGTCTACGGAACCTTAACACCTACCGGATACCTGTCGCGCAGCGTTACCATGGAATCCGATCGTTGTGTTGTACATCGTTCAAATCCTTGTTATTTTCCTGATTTCTCGCGTAATCGAGAGACGCGCCTGACCGACTCCTGTCCTTCTCGCATCTATTTATACCGGCTAATGATCGATGCTCTTATCGTGGGTCCCGTCCCTCTAGCTCGCCAAGAAGCAGAAAAGTCCGTTGAACCGATCAAATTAGCAGATGTCCCGCACTTTCGAGTTATCTCTCGCTTTTGCCAAGAACGCGGTGTTTCTTCTTGCGTGATCATCGACGCCGAGGAGATCAGTTCTGATCGTTTTGTCGTCTAACTGGCTCTCTGGCTGCCGTTTTCCTTGAATGCTGCCCTTTTAACGGTTAATAATAGCAGCAGAGGCTACGGATACACGACTCAGGATTCGTAGAAAAATGAAAGAACTTGTCGGTCAAAGTGACCGGTTTTACGTTCTGAATTTTAAGTTGATGAAGTTGCCATGACTTCTTCTTATGGAACGACTGTATAAATACGTTCAGTCGAACTTATAATGTAGCGATGTAGTTTTTTGATCTGTAGAAATTATTTTATTCAAATATTGTTGTAAAAATGGCAGATATGTGTAGATAAATTCTGTTTTGTCATTCTTATAGAGCAACGCAATATGTCAGTTCCTATTGCTTCCCGGTATGTTGAATGTTAATTGATTGTGATAGTAATAGAGGTCGTCGTAAATTATTCGATTTATTTCATTGAAATATTGACGGGTTGTTGCTAATAATCGCACTTGATGCAACGATAAGTCGGAAGAATGAAAAAGATTACGATTAGTTTTGTTTTTATATAATGTTATATGAATATATTTGTATGAATACATTCAGGATTAATTCACTTTCAAGTATTTGGCCTGGGGAAGCATGCCACGTTGATGCAACATTTGAATAAATTAATTGTAAAAGGTAATATGGAAGAATTAAATCGATAAATTGTGAACAAAATACTTTAGATTCTATCATTTCTTCTATTCGACCCGATTATTTCCCGTATGATTTTCATACAGTTTTAAATGTTTGAAGATCAGGAAAAAATACAATGGACAATTACAAAATTATGAAATTATTATTATGAAAAGATTGGATATAGTGTCCAAGATATTTTTCCTAGTTTATTTTTATTTTTGCTGGGCTATTATCTTTTGCGACACATTTCAAATACACATTTTTCAAAGGAAACAGATGATCGGTTAATAACCCAACTACAATTAGACAAAGAATTATTTTTATCTTGCAAGGACTGCACACATAAACCATACTCTATTTCTATAATTTATGTAACAATGTAAAATGGCTGCATATAGTCTTTAGAAACTCTTATATCATGAAGCGTGTGATACAGGTAACTGACATCGACTATTTTCGTAGATTTCATTTTACATAGTAATCAATTAATTTGTTTAAGCTGCAGACGAGTAAAAAAACGCCACGATGGTTATAGGCATAGTCGTCTTGTGCATGATACGCTCGACCATATACAGTTAATATAATGAAACGTACGATAATGGGCCCTGGTTCATTCTCTTGCACTCACCGTAGTTCCCAGCGTAGCTTCTCCCGATTTTCATTTGTTTAAATCAGAGTACAATTTTTGTCTACTAGCACGCTTAGTATGTTTACCTGTACACTATCCAAAATTAGTGTTCACAAAATAAATTATACGATTTTGAAAGAAGCGAGGTTACGCATCAATTCAATGTGTATACAAATTATTTTATTATTTAAAATTTTACCGTGGGTACCTTCGGATCTTGAATATTTGCAAAATTCATTTTGCATTATTCATAAATACTTTCATAGACTTTTACGTCAATTAAATTACGTCATCATATATTTGTATATTTAAATACACGATATATTTCGTATTTATATTATATATTCCTGTTCCTAAAATTTTATTTGAATAAAATTTCGAATAAAATTATATTAATTATTCATTATTCGAACAAAGTATGACCAACTCTACTTACGTACATGTATATCCTGTATATTAAATAGTTATCTATTTACTTATGCTGAATACGTGCATTACTCTTGAATAATTCGAAAAATTCTTTATCCGAATAAATCGAATAATATTATATTTTATCAACTTGCATTTAAATCAATTATTTTCCGTATGAATTCCTGTACCAATAAATTCTTATTCGACTAAAATTTTATTGGAATGAATCTTGAGTCGAATAAAATTTTATCCGGACACATTTTTATCCAGACAAATTTTCATTCGATAGCATCGAATAATGTTTCAGTCTTTATCTTTTATCTGTCTCGCGAATAAAATGTTTGCCGGACCCAGCTCGAGCTGTATCCAATCGGCGGGTTAATAATTGTGTACCGTGGATTTGAAACGGGTCGCGAGAAAGGCGAACATTTTTAATACTGTCCGTTTTTTTTTCCTCCTCTCGTCTGTGTTTGAATTTCCGTCGAGGCGAGTTCTGCGAACCAAATAGGCGTCGGTGAGCGTCGAGCTGGAAACGGATGATCTCTGCAAGTTAATTTGTAACTTGAGCATTCCGTCAGGGGGATTGGGGTGGTTTCTGGAAGTGGTTGACAGGGTGGAGACAGGGTACACGGTACCTTGGGGTTGTTTGTTGCGCTAATGTCTAATTAGAGGAGTGGTATCGTGTCGCAACGAAAGCCGTTGTCGACTCTGTTCCTCTGCTCCGTCGTCATGAAAATAGTAGCCTGCCGTTGCAACCTTCGCAGGGATGCACGGGCGTTTCTTATCCTTCTAATTTCTGAGTGCTCTTATCGCTATGAATAATGAATTAATGGCTGCGTACCTGAACGATGACCTACGATTCGATTCCCTTTGATGCATAAATTTCTGCGGAGATGCGAAATTTTACTCCAATCGTATCGTGTACGCGTGACGACGGTATTTTAATTATACAGGGTGCTCCGTAAGTACAGATCAAAGTCGAGCTGAAATGTTTATAACGTCTGAAATTGTATGTGGAGCTATGTTGTTTGTTTGACGAAATTATTTAATAGATCGATATAAGAATCTTCTGTTTTATAAATGCTGATCAATTTTATTGCTTATCAGGAAAATTATTTTGAATAAGATCAGCTGGAATGTTAACGAAAAGAAAAGTCTGCAATATCTGAAATTGTATGTTAAACTACGTTATTTACTTGACGAATCGATTGATTAGGTCGATGCAACAATTTTCAATAAATCGTATTACTTATTAAGAAAATAATTTTATGATAAATTGAGCAACAATTATTTTCAAAGCATTGAACGAAAGATCTGCGTCATTAATGTTGCACAAGCTTTCGTGACTAGTTGGAAAAATGAAAAGATTTAAACAAATCATTTTGAGACACCCCTTTATAGATATTTTTCGATTTGAATAAATTACGATTTTTGTTCATTGAAATGGTTAATTTTAAATTCACTTTTCATTCGCTGGTTTTTATTTCTAATAAGACATCATATATTAACAATATTTTTATACGATTGTTGTACCAGAGATCTTGTAAATCTTGACTAACGTTCTGAATTAGTTCTTGTATAAAAAAAGTTCAAACATTAGAAAAAGAAAATTAATTTCGTTTCAATAAAATATAATTCTTTCTGTAGACTGGGAACAATTTTTTAAACGATACGACTATTATAGGGGTCACCGTGGTTTGTCTCGTATGACTCGCAAACCACGTCTGACAACGGGTAATCCATTTCCCCTTATTTTGGATTCAATTCTTCTTCGTAATCTAGACGCCGGGAGTTCAGTTTTCCGGTGTGTACTGCCTTTAAAATTCAGACACGTATGAATGATTCGTTACCGAATACGCTGCACGCCTTGTAACAAATGGTAAAACAAAGAGTTACGTTGACTTTGGCTGAAAAGGCAATAACGGGAATGAAAGATAAATAATTCCATAATAGAACATTCGAACTTTTTTTTTTTTTTTAGAAATCGAATTAGGAAATTAATTATATAGGATGTTTTATAATCAAAGAATGCTAGTTACATAGATATAATAAATTGGTAATTAACTGGCCTAAACATATTGATGTTAAGAGAATATAATACCGAGTTATCAAAAAATGCTCTTCTTGAGAATTTTATTTTGCACAATTAATATCTTTATCAGGAGATCGTAAATAAGTTTCCAAATGTGCAATTCTAGGAACGTGGTCGAAATTTTATTTATAATTTATAATCTTTACGTATATAGCTTAATACATGTGGCAAGTTTTTCGTAGATAGCATCTAAAAACATTTCTCTGGAATTTTATTTTAAGAACAAATGACAAAGTTCTTGAAAATGCATAAATAAAGGTAACATTGACTTAGCTGATTCTATATATTTTGATAAAGAAGAAAACTATTAACGATTAAATTAAAGTGTCCTTTTATTATAATGAAACCACGTACTTATACGATTCTTCTCTAAGCGAGTTTAAATGAAATTTTTATAGAAAATGGACAATGTCGTTGTAAGAAAAGATTAAAAATTGATAGTAGCTAATCAAATTATAAAATAGGATACAATAATATCATGAATAATAAAAATTAACTTCAGATATAACTGTTTCAAATAATTCATTTCGTACGGCAGTATACATTGCTCTTATTTAAAAATATAAATAATATTGATTTATGTGATATAATAAAGACAAATTATTAACTATATTTCCATTCTAAATACAACGAAAGAAATAATCCTCGAAACAATATGCAAAGAAAATATTTTATTTCAAGCAACCTTTACATCGATTTGCTTTCAGTGAAATCTTTTCTGGAAAAAGTTTACGTTCACGGGATTTTTGCCGGGATAGATCTAATATTATCGCGAAAGAATGATATTCTTCAGAGAACTGTTTCTTATTATCTGATAATCATTTAACATTGTCACGTCGATCCTTTTATCTTGCAGAAGCATCTGTGAGCATGTCAGATTAAATCAGACTCAGAACATTAGATCAAAATAATTTCCAAAAAGCATTTCGGAATCGTCTGAAAAAATGATCAAAATAATTCTAAAGTAAAAGAACATGTTAATCACACCTATATTTCCATAATATATTTTTATTTCTATAATATATACAATATTTCTATAATAAAATAACATGAAATGATATTTCAAATATGCTTTTTGCCTGGTAAAAGAACACAAAATTTCATTTCATTTATTCGGAGTAATTGATCAATATGTACAAATGTTAAAGATTTAAACAAATGCATTGTTTGTCGTCAGACGTTATATCGATTTCGTATATCGCGCGGCGAGCGTGACCCAACGGTGAAGGAAGTTTCGAAGGCGCGACTTTAATGCACCATTCATGTCATTCCATATACCACCCGGTGATCAGCATTTTTAATGCTTTTGGACACTATACCGTACCATAAATTCATGCGCGGGTTAATGAATTTTTCAGTAGAAAGCGCCATGAGTTGTGCAAAAATTCTGTAGGTATGTCGGCTAAAAATCATAAGCAACTCATTCAAATAATGATATCAAATTGAATTTGTTCGTGTATTACGAACTAATATTTACTGATTTATGTTTGAATAATAAACGCATACAGAATTAATTTTATTTTAATTTTAACTGTTTTTATGGTTTTTCCTTATTTCCAACGAGACAATTTAAAAACACAACAATAAGTTCATCAACGTGTCACACTCATACTTTTATCACCGTTGTTGCAAAAGGGTTGTTATTGTAATTTTCAACAAATCATCTGATTTAAAGTATTAACAGATAAATAATATTGATTGCATGTGTTTGAAGATTGAATACATACTGGAAGGGAGTAATTGAAATGTACTGTACAATTATTCTTTAGTTTTATTTTAGTTAAAAGTATTTAATAAAATTTAGTTACCACTTAAAAAAAAGTTAAAGGTAAAAAGTTTAAAGGTAAAAAAGTTACCACTTTGCATCATCAATAATAATTGTTTGAATTTTATTTGACATACTTACTGCGGAGAATATTCATGCGGTATTAAGCACACTGAATACGTGTCCTCAAACGTTAAATTTACAATATATAAATTACGTATGAAAATTACGATGCGATATATGCAACATATAAATTACATATGTAAATTACGATACGATAAGTACAACAGATAAATTACTGTACAACATATTATATATATATAATTATATAATTATATAATATTATATGTATTTTATTATATCATATAATGTTATATATTTTATTATATTATATAAAATTATATACATTATTATATATATTATACAAACACATATAACATATAAATTATATATGTTATATATCCAAAATATAAATTACAACTAGTCAGCCTCAAGCAAGAATTTGTTAATTCAAAATTTCTAATTAAGGAATGTTTTATAAAATATCTTGGAGTCTATTACAATAATCTGAGAACTACTTGAAAAGAGTTGTAGATTCTGCAGAAAACCGTGTCACCGTTAGCAGTACTGCGAGAAAAATGGTTAGCGAAACTGTGGGGGTTTGGTCGCACTGTATATATCGCGACTATCGAAAAATCGACGTGCTCGGACTCTAAACACGGCCGCGTTAAATTCGTTCAGATGTTCGGGAGTATTTACAATCGTTTAAGAGGACATGGAAACTCGCCCAATCCAGACCATTGGCGGTTTGCACGAGCAGCTTGCCAATAGGTGGGGCGATCTCTTAAACTCTAATTCAGTCACGGCCGGCCCGCTGCAAAGTGGTCACTGCGGTGCCTACAAAGACGCGTTTTATCGGGCCGCCGACATCGTATCTAGAAAATAAGCAATTCCCATTTTATTCGCCGGCGTTCCGTTCGATCTATGAAAAAATTCGGGTGGCTTCTCTTCACTTGCAAGGTCGAAAAATTCTGCGATCTTTTCAAAATAAAACTGATTAGTAAAGCATACGTTTCCCAATGGAATTAATATTATTTAAATACATTTAATAGTTTTAAAACATACGTAATTATATAGTACACATTTTTAAATGAAATTTATATTTATATAATTAGATAAATTGCGTATTTATTATTTAATAGTGTCGGTATTGCTGGAATAAATTTAGCATACTTGAAGCATTCGTAATTATACAGAATATGGTAATTATACAGTAATTTAAATAAATTTCATTTTCAATGAGAATTGAAATATATTTCAACTTCAATAATAATTGAAATATATTTCAATTTCGATAATAATTGCAATAAACTTCAACTTCAATTATAATTGAAATAGATTTCGATAATAATAACAATGTTATTCTACATTAATCGGGAAGGGTTAACACCTGTGCTAGAATGAGATTTTAGATACTAGAATAAAATTGTTTAACATCGTGAGCATCTTTAACACTAGATGAGGGCCTGTTGAAGATATCTACCAATTTCGAAGTAAATCGGATGATTGCTTTCCGAAACATCGTGACAGCCAATTACAAAAATGTCATTTCGATGCACGTTTAGGAACAGATATACGTGTAAACGCTCAGCGCTCTTGAACTGACAATTTTTCAAACTTATCTAGAATACTGTTGAATCATATTCTTGAACCACGTATCAGATCGTGATTCGCTACGGTTTATGGAAAAGTAGTATCTTGTCATTGCTTATCATACTTTAGTTTTATATTTTCTTCTATCAAAATGCAATTTCAATCTTTTAACACGAAATATTGTCAGTTCTTTATGACGAATATACTCGTGAAACACAGTTAACTGTTATATATGCTTTGATATTCTTTTTATATATTTTATAAACGTGCCATATTTAAATAAAATATGAAGAAAATCGAATGTACGCACGATAATTACAGTAATTTACATTCAGGTGCAAATAATTCTACAAGTATTTGAAATAGTACTGATACTGAACGCATTCGTATAAGTATACTCTTATAAAATTATGTAAAAATAAGAATAGTTAACTATCTATAATTATTTGCAGCATTATTCGAATACTATATAACGAATAACGAATGATTGTTATTCGAACAAGATTCTTTCAGATAGAATTATCCCTTCGTATAACTATCTTAGATAAATATATTTTCGAAACAATTATAATAACTATATAGTTCGAAGTGTATTATCCCCAGTAGCTAATTTTGATTTTCATTTCAAATTTTGCGCCTGGGTCCGATTTTTCTTAAGTCGTGTGCGACGAGTTAACTATCCCATGAACGGAGGGAGGGATGTCTTCGATCAGCTGCGGGACGAACGCGTGACCGCAAAGTTTCTCGACGGGGCACCATGAAATATTAACGTTATGCCTCTCGGTTATCGGATCATCGAATCGTCGGTCTTCCCGAATTTGCTTTGCGACCGTCACGAGTTCGCAAATGCGCGAGGGAGCGCGCCCGTTCCCAGGCAATCAATACGATCCTCTGGGACAGTTGATTACCATCTCGTACATTTTCGAGGAAGTTTTGAGTTCCCGTGACTATCTTACACGGCAGCGGCTGCCCCGGCTGCCGTTCCTGATGTCCATTTCGATCCGATCAATTTTAATGTCGCTCTAAACGCGCGCCGGGAGTTTGCTCGCTGCCAAGTTCACCATCGGTTCACATCTTGATCGAGTTTAACACTCTGGTTGCCGGCGTTACACGCGTGTCACGACCACCATCCTGTATTTTGCGCGATAGAAGACCGATTCGTTTTATTAACATCAGCTCGGAATAGATCGGATCGCATTCGCGGCCATAACTCGTTGCAGTCGGAACTATTTTAGGGCGTTTTCCCTTGTTTTGGTATTAGGTTGGATTATTTGATTAAGATTTATTTATGACCTGAACTTATTGATTCAATTACTTAGTAATTATTATGGTAATAAGCATAATAATAATTATTATAAATTTTATAAATTATAATATAAGAGTTAATTTAAATTATTATAATAATCGCTAATTATTTATTCAAACGGTTATATATGGATAGAAAAATGTTACTACGCAAATAACAGAACACGAAAATATCACACTATACATATATACAGAGGGATTTTAATTCTCTCGCCTCAATATTTCTTGTCAATTACATGCTGTATAAAAAGTTATGTTTAGCAATAGAGGAACACGCAAGGCAACGATTGAATTTTTGCTATTTTCATATTTTTTCAACATGAAAAGAAGGATCATCTAAAGGATTAAATACGCATGTTATCCAAATGACATAACTTTTATAATATCTATCATTATTTAATTTTCGTATCTAGCTAACAATTAATAAATTATCGTAACGATGAACGCTAGCAACGATATTCAAATTGTTCATTGTTGTTGACCAAGTAGTTTTTAGATTTACATACTTGTGTTCGTTCGAATGAAAATCTCTTTTGTAAAAAGGATCAAAGAGCTGTTAATAACGCGACAATTAATATTGTTTTATGAGCGTAAACACTGATTTGCGGAGGATCTATTCGTATTCATCGTTTGAAATTCTTCTCACGTGCCACTTTCGCGGAACAAACAAGTAGCACGCGTGAATCGACATTCAGTGAGACGCCTTTGGATCTCATTTCCAAGTGTAAGAAATAATCCGTTTATTCTCTGCTAAGATTATTGCATTCGTCCATTTGCGTTCTTTTAAAGGGCGTGGACGGTCGAGTGCTGCAGTACGATGGTTGAATTAACTTCTGACACAATATTATATTCGTATATTGGTTGATAATAATGTTTTATCAATTTATTAAATATGACGTTACAGTAAATATTGTAATATTAATTGCAAGTGTTAATATACAATTTTCTACGTATTCAATCGCCATATACTTCTTATTTATTATTCGAACATTCAATACACCGACTCTCACTTCTCTCACATGAATTGATCATTCAATTTTATTCAATTGTTAGATGAACTGGAATTTATATAAATCACAGTTTTATAAAAAAAACGTAGATATAATTAAGGTATTAAAAGAAAGCATTTGTATTCATGTTTTAGCTTGTCAATTTATTTAATATTCGAAACTATAAAAGGCTAATAAAATTAAATGTATGAAGCAATGAAATTGATGTACAATGATTTGCTATCTGAGATGAAAATATATTTAATTAAAATTTAAAATTTATTTTAAAATATTTAATTTACAGAAATGATATAGCATTTCCAGAATTAAAATCAATATAAAAAGGCTATAAGTATAGATTATAAAATAGATACTTACACTAAATTCTATAATATAATAAATTATATAATAAATAGACATAGCAATTTTGACGTCGTTTAGTATATTTCTTTGCGATTTTACGAAACGAAAATAAAAAGAACTATACCGAAACATTGCGGTGATAATTTTTCCTTGTCTGGCCCTATAGTTAAAACATCCATTGCTATAAATTAGAGTTATCCTTTTGTCATGGTAATACGGATTCTTTTATATAACCGGAATAGGAGGTGTACCAATGGCCGGATAAACCGTCCGGCCATACGTACAATAAACGGGCCCTAGGTCTGAAAGACTTCTCTTTGTACGGCCTTTCCTTTCTTTCTTTAACGCCTTCGAATCTCGCCTGTGTCGCTCATGTTGGTCTACAGCTGCAATCGCTTGATTAATGATTTCTGTTAACACGTTGCCTCCCCAGGGCGCTCGAAAGAAATCATACTATAACGCTCCGGGAGCTCCAAGTGATTCAATATGTTTGCTCCCATGATTTCGTAAATCTTCACCGAAGTCGCGTGACTTTTGAGAAACTGGTTTTCGAATACCAGTGTTTCAAAAATATTAAATGAACTGGTTTTTGAATACCAACTTCCAGAAACTGGTTGAAATTGTTTTCACATATCAGTGTTTCGAAAAAATGTATTGAACTGATTTTCGAATTTGAAAAGGAAGCAAAATATAGCTAAAATACATATATTCAATATGTAAATACTTATATATAACTAAAACACATATTTATGCTTATTTAAAATTTGTACAACTTTCTTAATGTAGATGTATGGGATACAAAGATACAAAAAGTAAAATATATTCTATATGAAGAGGAATTCATAAGAAAAAGCAAGTATGTATAACTAAAAATAGAACAAATATTTCAACTTATTTAATATTTATGGAATTGTAATTGTGTATCAGAATAACACACACTGCATAGGAAATAAAATAAGTAAGAAAATATAAGTAATATAAAAAATAGAATATAAGACAAATTTTTCCTTCTATTCTAAATTTTTCTTTAAGAAATATGATACATTACAGTCATAAATATATTGTAACATAATAGCTTTAATTTTATACAAATGTCCCCACTTATGGCATTGGACATTCTTTTTAGAAATTAATTTTTTAACAATTGTCAACAATTGACATTATTTAGAAACATCGATCTATCGAATAGCCGTATAAACATACGGCAATAATACTTTTCGATTCTAAGAAAATCGACGATAAACGTCCCGAGAAACGTTCTATAATCGGTGCTTTCACCATGGTCGAATCTAGTAAAACACACGAATAGAAAGCTATAAGAGGAAAACAATAGGAACAGTTTCGCTAAGGCTGGGACGGGTCACGGCTCGAATCACGGCTCGAGATTCTGTAAATACATTATCCAGATTTGCTATCCGTTTCAACCTCGAAAAATCTGTGGTGTACAAAGAGCTTTGCCACGTGTTAGGATCCCACGACGTGTCTCTCCTTCTACTCCTACCACGTCTTTCCTTTCCAATTTCTCCTCTTCCGTGGCCTCGGCTCTTCTCCTCTTTCTCTCTCTCTCTCTCGACTCCTTTTTCCCACAGTTCAGCCCGTAAACTCTCTTACGTATTTATCCACGGTCTTTTTGGCGTTCGGTCCCGTGTGTTTGCGTCGATATTATTTCATTTTCCGCTAGTCCGAGCCCGCCCTCGTCGACGTTGTGGGGGAGAACTCCTCATTGGGTCACAAGGGGCGTGTAACCTTATTTGCTGGTGCATGGCCGAAGTCATCTACGTTATTCTGCCCGGATAGGACTTATTTCCACCGATGCCACCTATCTCGTATCTCTCCTGTCTACCGACATCGACTTAATCAGTCTCTTCATCAACAACTTTGTTTGGACAGTTCGCGCCATATGTGCGTTTGCTTTTAACCCCGCCACTCGAGGGGGGTGGTGGTAATTTCCTAACCGCGTTCCTTTCCTGCCAATTGCTTTCCCGCCGACCTTGCTTAGAACATTATTTCGAACCTTCTCTGTTGATGTTAACAAGAGGCGGGGAAAACTTTTAATTACACTTGCATCGGGAGAGCGTGTTAACGCGGTCTCGAACGAAATAACAGTTTTCAGATTGGACCGGGTGACTTGGATTTTTTGAGGGTGTTGGACAGTTTTCTAGAGAACGAGTGTACAACAATTAGTATAAATTGTAATTTATTGGATGGTAATTCTTCTACTTCTTTTTATCATTATTTATTTCGGTGACTTTTATTCGTGCTAACCATTTCAGTCAAATCGGTGTTGTATAGCTGAGAAATGGTATTTCTTTTTCGAAATGTGAAATTCATATTTTCGAAATGTTTTTAAATTTTTTACCATTGAAAACTGATTTGAGGATTTAACAAATTTTGTTCCTTCACTCCCGTCTCTTGAATAACTAGAACTGCGTTTCGTCTTGGTTTTCAAACATTCAGAACGTTTTAAAATTTATGAACATATTTTAGTTCTCATTAAAAGTGCAATTAAAATAGCATATTGCCTTTTCTTTATGGCCAGTATACTCGTCGCGTTTAAAAAGTAGTTACAATATATTGTTTAAATTGCACTTTTAGTGAGAATTAAAATATATTCGTGAATTTTTAAATGTTCTGAATATTTGGAGGCGTAGTCTAATATATTTACTATTCGTGAAATAACAAAAATATAACGAAATAATATATCTTTTACAAATCAGATATGCAAGGAATTAATATAGAATTTGTAGAATCAAAAAAAATAAAAGAAATTCAATGTAAAAATATAAATATAATGTAATATACCGTAAGAAGAATATAAATATAAATTATATAGTTAATAGAAATCATAGATCCAGACAAATATGAATAATAAGAAATTACGAACTAATAAGAACAAATGAGACAACATAAGTAATTATTATAAAAAACTCGTCATGACAGAAACTATCGTCACTTCTTCATGATGAGTTAACTCTTCCATTTTACCCAGTTAAATAGTTAATGCATTTGATCAGGGGCACTTTTCCAGGCGTTGTACAATTAACGCAGCAAAAATTTTCATACAGAACTAGAATAAGAATAAGAAGAGAAGGTTCATCAATGAATCTTGCTAGTTTCTTCGTCCTTGTTGGTCATTGTCTCTTCTGTCGCGGCACGGCGGTTGGACCGATATATTTTCCGAGCACTTCGGGCTCACCGTGAACAGAACACGTCACCTCCTCGAGGACACCCGGGTCTTCCAGCGACATTTTCAGATATATCCTACCATCGGCCATATCCGTTCGGTCACGCTGAGTTCCCTGTACACCGTCTATATATATATATATATAATACATATATACAGACGCACACACTGACACACACGCGCGACGATCACATCCTTAAACGCGTACGTATACCAGCGACGCACACGTTCGCGCGTGTCTATAAGCATAGGTATAGGCACCAGGCAGGAGTTTCGTTTCATCCTACTTGTTGGGCAGGGTCCTTCGAGTGGTCAGAGTAAAGGACTTCACCTTTTCTATCGGGTTCCCTCTCTCGCTCCATCCGTCTCTCGGGGAGCGAGAGGGGATTGTTTGCACTCTCCACCCTCCCTCGCTCCACCCCCTTTCATCCTGCCGTGACTCTCTCTCTCTCTCTCTCTCTTTCCCTGGAGCCACTCTCCTTTCTCTGCTCGCTGGATCCTTAGCTCGATCGGCCCGTCCACGCCCCACGGGATCCCGCCACCCCGTCGACCGAACCTCAGATTGCTTTTATACCGTGGATTGATTGACAATATACTTACGTTAGTCGAGTGGACTGTACAGTTATGGAGACGGCTACATCTCCCCTCCTTTCCTTCCTTCCTTCCTTATCATAGTCTTCCTCCTCTTCTTCCACTTTCTTCAGCTTCCTTCCTCTTCGTTTCGTCTTCCTTCCTCTTCGTTTCGTCTTCCTTCCTCTTCGTTTCGTCTTCCTTCCTCTTCCTTCCTCTTCGTTTCGTCTTCCTTCGACTTCCTTCCCCCCCTTTTCCTCTTCCTTCCTTCTTTTATTCTTTTTCGGCCTTCTCCGCTGACCACCCCGCCACCGACTAATACGATCCTCTTTCCTGTATCGGTACATCGCTGCAGGATATTCTCTTTCCCTTCTTCGTGTGTGTCCTCTGCTTTCGCTTTTCAGTATCTTTTCTCTTCGAGCTCTTACTAAATGGACCATTCTCCGGTAATGCGTCTTGGTTTTCTGTAATTGCGTCCTGGATATGGCCAACTGTTTTTAGCGAACTGCTTCGCAACGTGTCCCATGGAGTAGGGTAGTGAAAACAGTTATTATTATGGGGTGGCCAATCGCTGTGCTTTTGGTTTATTTCCAAGCATAAATAACCTCGTACTTATCGAACAGGTTATGTCACGTTTGTATATTTAAATAGAATGAGTTAGTGGTTTGTTGAAATTAAATATTTAGAAGGTGGATGTTAGTATATCGAAAGTCATGCGTTGATATTTTTCGAATGTCCATACAGTTTTAAATTGCAGCCACGTATTTTTCTGATAAGTGCATAAAACTAGCAGTGTAGAAGTCATTGTAACATTTATGAATTGAAGTAACGATGTTATTTATTACAATCTAAATTTCTATTAATAATCCACTATAATACCAATTTATAATAGAAATACATTATAGTTAAATGTTACATTAAAAATTGGTTATAATTAAGTCTTACTCCTATTTTAAATTAGTTAATTTAAATTCCTATTAAAGCTGTACTTGAATTTAAATTTCTACTTATTCTATAAATGGAAATATAAATTTATAAATATAAATTTCCACTAATTTCTATAAATTTGTAATAAAGAAAAATGATCCATAAAATATTTAAATTTCCATAAAGATATACTATAATCTAAATTTGTAATAAAAATTCATTAGAATTAAATTTGATATCAAGAATCTATTACAATTAACCATACTCCTATTTAAAATCAATTCATATTTCTATAAAATAATCCATAAAATATTACTAATAAATTTCAAAGATACTAGACTAAGAATATACGTATTACAAAGAACAATGCATGTATACTTGAGATTTAACTGTTGCGTTCATTGGGAAGTGTGGTTCGCTTGTAGTTCGTCCGACTAAGCGAGGGTGGATAGAAACACTTTGCCGGCTGTGATATTTTATTGTTTCGACGTGAACGAGGATTTTGTATGAATATAAATATCTATTAGATACCAAATCCAGTCGATAGGTTGGGCCATCATGAATTGTACCCTCGAAGAAGGTAAATGAAAGACAAAGTATCCCCTGGCGAATCCATTTCGTGTGATCTGGAATACCCAGAGATCCCTATATTGCATCGTAAATCTTTCCGACCGGGGAACGATGAACTGCGAATTACAAATTTTGTCCTGTACCTTTGACATGATTACATCGCCGTTTAAGAACTTTCGAGGACGACTTCGATAATGCACTGGATTTGGCGACGTTTGGTTTTAATGCTATTTTTATCCAAAGATGGCCGAAAATTATCGAAAAAATATTCAACCAAATAAAAATTTAATTTTTTAAAGTCGAACTAAATAAAAATACATTCGAATGGGAAGTCATTTGTTATTCGAGTAAGAATCTATTTATACAAGAATTAATTTGGGAAATAATTGATTTGAATATAAATTATAGAATACAGTGTACTGAGTTCAATTTATTGATTAATATCTTCCATATTTCCTGTTCAAATTATCTTTCTTCTTTTAAATCTTATATCAGAAAATTTGTTACTTTTGGATGTTTAAAAAATTACAGATGCAAGGTCAATTGCTGGCATCATAATTCATTATTTTATTCAAATAAATTTATCTATAATTATCTTAAAAGAAAAATCTACAATATCTAATAAATTTAGACATGATAATTTTGTGTATGAAAATTGTTGCTCCCGTCGTAGAATAATTTTTGTATCATTTTTCCCTTGCAAATCCTGCCGTGTAAATAATGAGATAAAGCTATTTGTTCAATTATATTTCTATAGAACATTATAATGTACAAAATACGTGCGAAAATGATGTCTCAACAAAAGAACTAATTGCAAACGATCACATAAAAATTTTCAAACAATCCGACGCGAAGAATATCGATTTTGCGAATACCCCGTTATCATGTTGTGCCAATGCAAATTACATCCCCTTTTATTAACGTTTATAAACGCTAACAATGACATAACATCATTTCGGCGCAACAATAATTCGACGTAACTCGATACGCTGAAAAATAATAAAATCAATACAGAACGGCTATTATCTCGTCGCTATCAGCGTTCATTTCGAGCAGAAATAGCCAGTAACGAGCGAACACATTAATCTGTTACAAATTAATCGACGCGGTGGATTTTCTCAAGAACGATGCTTCGTCGAAAATTATAGTACTTAACATTCATAATTTCGTTGTCTGTGCACTCACAGATTACGTGTTACATGCTATATACAATCCACGGTAGATTAATTATTTCTGTGTAGCTCAATGTAATTTTTAAATCACGTACCGGTTTATTAACGTTTTTCAAATTTTATCTCATTTTTAGTTGCTGCATTGTGTTATAATTTTAATTATAAATAATAAATTCGTTGTTCATTTATATGTACAGATTTATGTCGATTAGCTTTAAGTTACATCAATTATGCAATCACTATTTTACTTATTTCACACTTATTTTTGCTAAATTAATTGTATAATCATTATAGGAGAGATTGAAAAGACAATGGTGGAAGAGTGATTAATTAATTTAATGAAAAATAATTTTAGGTACAAATTTAAAAGATATCATTTGATATTTATGATAAAAGTAGCGTTCAATTATGGTTTTAAAATGCGCCTCTTGATTATGTTAGTAGAAACAATATTACATTTAAATGTTGAAAGGTACTTTTTAGTGGTATGTTAAAAATAGTGCTAAATTAAATTATAGAAGGTATCTTTCCACTTTTTCCGTAGAAGATGGTATTGAATTAAAGTTTGAAGAGACGTATTTTGGTATTTCTAGTAAAAATAGTGTTGTATTATAATATTCAAAGTTGTCTATTGACTACTCTGTTACAAATAGTGTTACATCGAATTTTTCAGTTTATTTATTCATTTTATCGTTAAAAGTAGTATTAATCTAAAATTATAAAAGATGTCCTTTGACTGTTTTTGCAAAAATTTTGCTACATACAAATTTTAACAGTTATCTATTGACTACTTCGATAGATATGGTGTTCAATTAAAATTAGAAAAGGTGTCTTTTCACTACTTTGGTAGAAATAATGTTAGACAAAAATTTTAAAGCTGTCAAATGACTATTCTCCCTGAAAAAAAGTTGCATTAAAATGGTTGAAGTTGCCTATTAACTACTTTGATAGGAATAGTGTTAGGTCAAAATTTTTTTAACCATCTAGTGACTTCATTATTAAAAATAATATTAATTCAAAATTATAAAATATCGATAATATTTGTAAAAATTGTGCTACATAACATTTTTTAAAGTTGTCTATTGACTACTTCAGTAGATGTAATATTAAATTGAAATTAAGGAAGGTGTATATTAGCTAGATTGATAAGAACATTGCTGGACTAAAATTTGGAAGTGTCTTTACACCCCACTGTAAAAATAGTATCAAATAAAAATCTAAAATATGCGTTCTCAAAAATAGCGCCGAACTTGTATAGTGAGCTTGGGCTACAGTGGTTTAAAAACGGAATTCTCATCGGTAAGGCTCGACGAGATATTGCACCGGGAGGGGAGGTCTAAAAATCTTGCTTAAAGTCCGAAAGTATCCTTCGCGAATCAAGAGAAGGACAGCACTATTCAATGAATTCAGAATGCGTTTGGAGAGTCTCCAGTCCCCTCTTTACCTTTTCCATTCTCGGGAAAGACCTATGAATCGTCGTCGGATGGTTGTGGTTTCCCGAGCGTGGGATACTTTAGAGGCTATGTCTTCGGAATACGTAACTCGGGATTTTGAACGTGCATTCCTTCTCATCCTTCTTTCCTCTGCACTCTATATCCCCTCCTCCCACTCTTTCGGCGTCTTTATGCTTCTCCGCCGCTTTTTTTTCGGCACTTGCGTTAAAATCGGGTTTCCACGTTGTCAAAACGTTCAAATTTCTCTTCGACTCCGCGAGACCGCGTGTACGCCGTCAACGACCAGCATGTCGATGAGAGCAAACCGTGGACGTAAAGGGTCATGACAACAACAAAAATATAAAATTATTCTCTTATATCTTTTATACATTGATAAAAAATAACGTTATGATCTTAATAACATGGACATTATGTCATATGTTTGATAATATTAAAATAATTTTATTATTATATAAAAACATTAATAAGAAATTACAAGGTATTTTCTATTAGTACATGGGATATTGCAATAAATTATTTAGAACACTTGAGGATTAATATCGAATGAACGTTCAACACGAAAGATTGTTTATTGTAATGACAAAATTAGATTTATGTAAACGTTGTACGATTTCTATGATAATATAGACTGAATAGACAAGTTTATTTAAAAATTTCCATTACGATATCAGGAATTATAAAGGAAAACATCAGAAAGCATTTTGACTACTTTAGTAATTCTATTATTTGACAAATTCATTTATTTATACAATTTTTTCCAATATCCTTGTATTTCTTCGAATTAATATGTGATTTATTGAATTTTTTCGATTTAATGTGCAATTAATTGCATTTTTTCCATTTAGTGTGCAATTAATTGCATTTTTTCCATTTAGTGTGCAATTAATTGAATTTTTTCGATTCAATATGTAATTAAATACATTTTTGCGAATTAACATTTTTCATCATAATTATTGTTATGTATAAAACGTCTGGAAAGTCTGAGCGCCTCGAGAACGACAACTGATGTCGCAGCCTGTGAAAAATAGTCGAGTTTCGTTTGCATAAATCAATAACACTGTATCTTGAAATCGAGTTCCAAAAGTTTCAATACGATATTCGAAGTATTAACCGAGTTACAATCGATTTAACCGCTGCGCGTCGCACGGAGGATACGTTAAAGCGAGGAAGGCACCGATTATTATCATTATTATGCTTTTTATTCTATTTCTTTCATATAACATAGATCGCTATTTTCCGCTTTTAATATGCGAGCACAAATAATTCCTTCGGCGATCACGTTCACGATTTTTGATCGAATTCTTTGCGCCAGGGGCGTTATTTGCACATTTAGATTGTTCCCATAAAATATGAAATATTATATACGAATATTCCGGTGGAACTTCCCAATCAAACAGTATCCGCTGTTTTTGTCTCGTGCTGGCATGGCCGGTTAATATTGCGCTAATAAAAGTAGTGCGTGACCGTCGACTTGCATAAATTGGAGTGCGATAATTACAGTCGGATTCAAATTGAAGCTGCAGCTGCCGTAAATTCTGCTTTTATTGATTGATTATTATAACCTAGGCTTCGGATTTGATGAAACGCCTAATGACGAAAATGCTTAACTAAAACATGAAATACTCTGTAACACTTTTAATCTCGTAAAATTATTAAAAAGAGATACGAATGTTTATCCAAGTCCTGTTTTTGGAGACCAACGCTAAGGATAACTATTTTAAAAGAATTGCCGTATAGTTGCATTTCAAATAGTCACTAGTTTCAATAACAAAGTATATTGATAAAAAGAATAATAGTAATATAGTTAGAAATTAATATTTGAGAATATGAAATATAACGCAGTAGTAGCGTTAATTTAATATTGTAGTTATTTTTTTATTTAACACTAGGTTTGCGGAACCCGTGAAAACCGGGTTGTCGAGGATGTCGATAATCAAACGATTGAATAAATATATAAATAAATAAAGCACACATATTAATAATTAATAAATACGTTTCAGATCCGTACGCAAACTGTTCGTGCGTATCCGCCATTTTTGTCTTCGCGTGTTCGACGGTTTGTTTGAGTTACGTGACGTTCGTCCCATTTCCCGATTACAGGTACTTTTAAATTGTTCCGTCCCGCGTTTCCATCCTTTCCGATTTTGTTTGGTCGACACCCGGGCGGGCGCGCACCACCGTGCACAACACCCCGGATTAAATAGTTTTCTTTTACGCGTGCAAGGAGGCGCAAAGGATAGATTTATTACGCGCCGAGTTGCCTAAACTATCTTCGGTCTGATCAAAGCTCGTCCCGATCTACTGGATGTTGGGCGGATACACATGCACACGCAGCCGCGCCGAAAACGGAATAGACCGGACGCCTAAACTACATTTTACGACTGACAGCGTCGTAAAACGTAATGCAGAAACGCTTTTGAACTGTTTCCACGGCGAACATAAATTCACACCGTGTAAGATTTCGGGCGTATCATGCGTTCCGGACGGAGTCGTTCACCAAAAAGCGACCTCGTTGCACTTTACGGGACGATTTCGATCGTATTTTCACGGACGACTACGTGTTCTTTATTATCGGCTGATGCATCGACTATTGTTCGCTACACAGCGGTGTGCGTAATTGTTAAACCGCGAGTCTTTATCCACGATAAAAGTTGTCTATCCAATTTCCATAATTGTATTCAGTAGTAAATACTATAGTAATGTCAATAAATTATTTTAATGTCTTTACACTTTTGTATTTGATCTGCCATAAGTGAATAAAATTCACAGTCTAATAATTATGGACTCAATTGTAACATTTATATTGTCACTGGTATCTATACAAAAGCTTAATATAATTTTTATGATTTTTAATATAATTTTGATTACATATAATTAATAATGTGAAAGTTACTTTGGGTCTATAATTGTGCACAGTACTGCTTACTAAACAATAATTAATATTATATCATATTTGTATGTTTTTATATTTGAAATAATAAAAAATAGATACATACAAATATAGTTTGCTTTTGGTTTTTGTTTAAATATCAGTGAAAATTTAAGAATTCTTTTTAAAAATTCCCTTTAACTGAGACATCTGGTATATCAAAAAAAAATTGACCAAGATATAATATTTGTATTTTTAAAAAGAACACTAAATAGAACAATATGCAGTGTGTCTCTGTTAAAGCAGATCACCTAGAGTGCTATGAATAATTGTAAACTTAACTTTTAGATTTTTAATGATTTTTAAACATAAACCAGAAGAAATTGTATTTGCATGTATCTATTTTCTATCATTTCTAATATAGAAATATACTAGTACGATGTTCCATTAAATTTTTATATAAATATACGACTTTAATTACCGTAATTAATTACTATTGCAATACCGCTAAATAATATTACTAAAATATCGATGTTTAATATCGATTGAATACCTATATCTGATAGGACGGTGGAGTTTATTAGCAAAATATTCGTCGAATAATAATAATAATCTGCTTTTGTAAGAACACGTTTCCGAGAATGTTGTTACTATGCCAAGTTCACTGAATAATTATGAGAGCAATGTTTGGGAGGCTTTCTCTGTTGCTCGTCTTTCCGACGCGGAGCTCTGCCCAGGATTAATAACATCTGCGTAAAATGGATGCGTTTAATATTCATACGGAACGTCAAATATAATTATGCAACAGTCGCGCTGTAACTCGCTTATGTTTAATATATAAAATTAGTTGCTGCAGAATTAAATTCGTCATAAAGTTTTCATTACACCGCGCCGAAGGCGTAACGATAGTCTGTCGAATGTAATAAACATGCTCGTCCCAATATTCCTCCGCATTATTTGCTAAGAATAAATTATAATAATAATTAACGGACGGGTTAATAAAGATCATGGAAACAAAAAACAATCTTGAAAATAGATATTGTTTGACAATTACTTGGTTTTGAAAATTTGATGATAAATTTTTATATAAAAGTATATATAAAAGTATAATTTAATACGTAAGTAATGAAAATAAATTTTTCAAACACTACAACGGATTGAAATAGTTTTAAAGAAACTTATGGGCAGGTAAATTGTATAAAATTGTAAATGATGCGTTTAGAATCCAACAGGAAACAATTAATTATAGAAATTTAAGTGTTGCAACATTTATTATAAACAATTTTCCTGGCTACAACTATTTTAACTAAGAAATGCAGATAGTTGTTGATAATGAAATACTAGTTGAAATACCTTATTGATTTTACAAATGTATAATAGATATTTAAAATACAGACCTGAAATGTTTTATTGAAATAAATATTCTCTTTATTGTGCATTCGTTGATTCAGAATTAAACAATATGTGTTTGTACTTTTCTCATAGTTTTATTTGTTCTTATAAATATCAATCATGAGAAATAGATTTTCAATTAATTAATAGAAATTTATATGCATGACATGCTGGCCAACATAATGATTATTTTAAATAAATACTGTTTCAATTAATAATTTTCTTTACTATAATATAGCAAATTATATTTATTATAATATTCTTTACTATATACTTATCAAATAAATCCTGAGATATTATTTCATACAAGCAGGTGGTAATTATTTCCAATACTTTTTCAAATATTTCTACCCAGGTCTGCATATAATTCCTTTGGAAAGTATGAACCCAATTTTTCGGCAACCATGAAAATTTCTGTCATTACACATTCTCGTCTCCCTGTATTAAATAGAAAATTTGTAACTTCTTCTGGTCTGCTCGAAAGTTAAATGAAAGAAAGTTTCGCCGTATACTTTAGGAAATTAGTCACCTTGCTTATCGAGGGGATACACAATACCCATTTTTCCCCCCCTCGGGCACCCCTCGGCCACCCCACAACCACCCCACGGCCACCCTTTTCACTCTTACGAGATGGGTGTTGCAGTCTGAACTCCACCCTGATCCGCAAATATTGGCAACCCCGTAACAGCTACTCGTAAAAATCACTTGATTACAACCCCTCCCTTATCACCTTAAGGGTTCCCATAAGATGAGGCTGAAAGTAAAAAAAAAGTCATCTTACGGCTTTTTTATGTTCATTGAGTAAAACGCGGAATTTGGCCCGGCCGAAGTTTGCGCGGCTATTGTTCTCCTCGCTCTCCCTCCAACCCCTGACCCCCGATTTTTTTTCAAGTTTAACACTGTACCCCGTCGTTTCGTACTTTTCTTACAGTATAACCTGCCCCGGCTTCCGTAAATAATAAATGCGTGGCCTTGGACAGGCGGATGAGTAATCCGTGAATATTTGAATTTTTTATCAACGCTGAGAAATTTAACACTGGAATTATAATCAAGTTAAAATAATTGGTCTTTGATTTTTTTCTTTTAGAATTCCTGATATTTGAAAAATAGTATTGTGATGAGAAACCTTTTGACAAGTCTCCTAATCGAAGCAAACATGGCAATTAGATTGTAGATTTTTGCACGTATGACAAAATGGAGTAATTGTAATTTAAAGTAGTAAAAAGACAGAGAATTTAATAATGACTTTTAGAATAGAAATGATGTATATAATAGAATTTATAAAATAGAGATAATTTATATAATAGAATTTATAAAATATAAATAATTCATATAATAGAATTTATAAAATAAAAATAACTTGTATAATAGAATTTATAAATTAGAATAGAAAGACTTGCATGATTAGTAAAAAAAAGGAACTGGCTGTTTAGCTTCTATTTCTTGAAAATGACGCAGACAATATTTATTTTTCATAAAAATCCATGGACTAGTTACAATAGAGATCGTATAATGTTCAAATAAATTATAATAGGTTTTTAGAAGGAGCTTAAATTTACTAAATTTTTAATAGAAATTTGAAATAGATTTTCAATATAAATCTAGATCGTAATAAATTTGAAATAGGAATGAAATTGATTATAGTAGATTTCTTGTATAAAATTGAATTATAGTGAATCTTTATAGAAATTTAAATTATATCAGATTTTTATTATGAATTGAAATTGATATATTGTTACATGACTTACGTTTAGGGCTCGGTAGTACTAGTGTTACTTCTATTTTTCTTAGTTTCGACTCGATTTTCTACCGTTTTTCTATAATTGAATTATCATCTGTAAGAGAACGCGCTATTTTTAAATAACAAATACGACATCGACAAACATGCCGCGTCGAAAACTCATTTTCTCATGTAAATGTGGGAAAAAGCAATCTGTTCCCCAATACGATTCAAATTCTTATAATTACGTTGCTGGATGATTTATTTGTTCAAAATTGCGTGCAATCTATCGTTTTAAGCCCAAAACGAACCGAAGATTAATTATTACAACGATCTATTATATCCTCCTAATTCAGTTAGAATCCTCAAAAAGAGTACGAATACCCGAAAGTTAATGTCGTATAACTCAACTTTTCAATTCTAATTTGATTACACAAACTACTTTAATTTTATACAATCTTTTAAATTGTTACTGTGGCAGTCAGAGACTTAAATACTTAATTGATTTCAAAATAGATATTTAATTCCTATACTTTATCGCACTTATATACTACACCCTTGTCCCATTGGGAACAGAATCCAATAAAAATGTATTTCTAGTTTTAGTAATCTATCCAAATTAAGAAGGACGTAAGAACATTATTAAATTCTTCTAATGCATTTATATGTTATGATTTCATAATGTATTTATATATGGTATCAGCCAATTTTAGCATAAATGCATAAAATTCACAGTCCACTTATCATTTAACGCACTCAGTTACATTCTCGTCGAAAAGACCCCGCCATTCGAGCATCAACCCTTTATGGACACGTGTAGCTTTCACGTTACATAGTAATATATGTATCTACATTTCACCAAATAATTTTAGATTTTTCACAAGATGGCGTATGTATCTCTTGATGATTTAACGTCTCTGAGATAGCCAATAATGAAGTAAATAGTAAATATTAAATGAAAGTAAGTATTAAAAGAAATATCAAAGTAAACGCCTTACAAGTTGTTTGCAAATAGATATTTAAGAAAAAAAAAGTTCGACCCATAGAGGATTAACAGATCACCTAAAAATTATTTCAAAACGTTTTCGAATTTTTTTTGAAATTCTACCTTCTTCGATAACCTGGCACGGTGGGTGACAGAAGGAGGGAGGATGGAGGGGGGCGGGGGTGGTGGTGGTGGATAGCAAAGAGGCGGTTGTGTTGCTGTTAACAGTTCGGGGGGAAACGGTTACGGAGGGAAATCTTTGCGACTTTGTTCATCAAACGGGGCGGCACGAAATACCGTAACAAGTAATTAAGTTAGAAGGAGATTAAGAGATAAACTGTTTCCGCGTTTTATTTACCATAAAGCGGAGGTGGATTAATTCCTACCGCGATGAGAGGAAGTTTCACGATTTTTTCGAGGCTCGGAATCGGAAAGTTTCGCCGGTTTAAAGAAGAGAGAGAGAGAGAGAGAAAGAGAGATAGAGAGAGAGAAGAAAAAAACGAAGATGTTTCATTACACCGTAAATGCGCCGGACAACCGGCCATCTTTAACGACTTGCAAACGTTCTAACAAATTGGAACAAATGGGAAGCCCGCAAGACCCATTATAAGTTTAAATTGCTATTTTAATACAAATTAGAACCGTTCTTTGGCGAAAGTTTACGTCGGGTTGTTGTACGGAAATTTTTATCTAGCTTTGCTGATTATTTGTAAACGCGTTCTATGTGTGCAAGCAGTCGATTGTAATTAAACGTTCTTATATGTAACGTCTACTATCAGTAAACTGTAACATTGGAATATTGTAACTTTCAGCAATCGTTTATTCCGTGAAATATTATTTTAAACCATAGAGATTGATTACAATATTTTAATTCTGTCGATTGAGCTTGATTCTTGAATAAAATTTGAATACTTGGTAATTTACTTGATAGTTTTGGCACTATTTTGTGGCAAGAAAATTGTGACTACATCTACTAACTTTACTATGCAAAATGCATAGTTTACTTTACTATCTAAATAGAATATAATTTCGTTCATTAACATTTGATTAGATTTACTCAAACTTTGTAAGATTTCTATTAAAATATGTGCTCGAAACAGTTTATCAGAAAATTTCTCAATGTACAATCAAGGTATAGACAATAATAAGTGTAAATGAAAGAAAATTTAAATATTGTTACCTTATTTAAGCCGGTAGTTTTAGCGTTGAAGATATTAATATATTTGAAATAATAATATTATTAATGTCGATATTATTTAATTTTTCAAAATAAATATGGTAAAGCATATAAGAATAGTATATCGAAATAAATAAAGTTTACTGTTTCATTTGAAATCGAAACTGCGCATTTCTCCGATAAACGCATAAAATCTGCAGTTTACTAATGACAGTCGGTGTGATGCGTTAGACGCGATATTTCAATGGGTAGGAACCTGATACGGTCTGATCGATAAAGGGGTCCATGTTGTTGCATGACCACCGGTATACCACCAAATATGTGGAGGGAGGGTTATGTAGTCGGTTAAGTAACTTTATTGGCACTGCCAGCCGAAAAAAACAATTACCGCCCTGTTATACGAGAGACGTGTTTTTTGTTTGTTCCAGGTTCTTCTTTCTTTATCACTTCTCCTTCTACGCTTATCATTATCGGTTCAACGGTCAGTACAGCAGTTTGGCGCTTATCACATCCTGGTTGTTTATACAGGTAAGATATATTTCTTTAAAATATCATCTCTTGGTTGCTGTTTTCTTTAATGTATTTAATTCGTCATTATTGTTGTATTTACATTTTTATTATTTGTTGACCAATCGTAACAATCGAAATGAACGGTTACATAGTTTTTTCTTTAAATTGTTAAAACTACGAAAATACTTTTGCAGGGAATTGTTGAATAAATTTTTTAACACAAACATATGTTATAACTAGACTGTGGATTTTAGACATTCATTATTTTCGACACACTGAAATCGTTAAAAAAGAAATTTCTGATTTAATTTTGTTGCAATTGTCAAAGTTAATGTTTGTTTCGTATAAAAATTTGCAGTCTAGCTATAAAAAATAGCAAGAAGTCAGAATATGTTTGTTCAGATTTCGGAATTAATTTTTCAGGTAATATATTATATCTTTCTAATTTTACTAGAAATTCATAAAACGAAAGAATGTTTAAAGAGTGCTTGATATCGCAACAACTTCACTGTTTAAGTGCCATTTGATTAAACAAAGTGCTTCAATTTACATAGTTACGAAATGCTAGAAATAGAAAAATATTTCTTGTATATTTTGTTGGCATTTGTTTATTGATAATATTGGTATTTCTATACCTTCACCTGCAGCAAATATTTTTCGCAGTTAGCTGTTGTTTATTTGTACAATTTATTTTTGTACAGCGGTCTACGCTCTAACACATTCAGGGCTTATGTTTTATTAAAAACTTTTAACAAGTATCCGGAGTACACTCAACAACATCAAATTGATTGTTGAAAAAAAGAATAAAAAATTTTTGTTCATCTGTTCACGTGACATAATACAGCGACATCAAAATTTGCCGAGTTAAATGTCAACCGCGAATTAAATTACATTTTGTTATACAGCTTCCACTGTATTTTTCATTTGATATTCAAACGAAAGAATCTTTTAATATTAGAACATTCAATGGCAGAATTATTGCTCTAATAGTAACATCTATTGATTTAATTAAATTAACAGGTTTGTTCTACAGTTATTTCTGCTTATGATAATTAATTTTTTCTATTGTCATTGTACATTACTGTAGGGACAATACTACTCACGCATCGTGTTGCATGAGTTACTTTCTTGGGACTTCGTCAATAATTGTGTTATTTAATGCGTCTTTTGTTTACAATATTACTACGATATGTATTTATTTCCTAATCTTTATGGTGTTATTTATTAGGTATTTATTGTTAGTATTTAAAGGTATTCAGATCTTTGGAAATATTAATAAACGTAAACAAGAAATTAATTTTTCAAATCTTTAAATTAAATCTTAAATAAAATTTGACGTTTTGCACATTATCTTTTAAGACTCAGATTATTATTCTCAAAAGCAATTATTTAAGACTATTTCTATCGATTTTTTGTGCACCTACCTCCAAAATTAATTCTGCAATCATTGCAGGGGAGAACAATCATTAAATGAACTAAGGAAACGTGGTATAGGTTTAAACAATGTTTCGTGCACATAACAATAATTATTTCTCTTGGAGATTGAAAATATGCTCATCCTATTTCTAACTTAAAAAAAAAACGGTCTGCATACCTTATTTACATTAAATCAACTACAAGGTCGTAAAACATTTTACGAATTTAAAAATGCTGCATTATTATCTCGAGTTCGTCGTAATGGTCAAGAGCGGCAGAAAATTTCTCGATTACAAGATACTGGTATATAATAATTATTTTACATAACACAACAGTTTTCCTAATAATTTTTCTACAATTCTGCCCGGCGGATTCGCTTGAAATACGAGAAAACGGGCGTGCTCCTTGAAAAATAACGTTGACGCTGTTTTCCCCGTGCGCGTCGTTTACCAAATCTTCTTTGCCGCGAACTCGCGATAATTCCTTAATAACGCGCATTATACCGTGTATCCGTTTGACGACAAATGGGACTGTTTAAAACCCGTGGCATAAATACGGGTTGCATTCGGCGCTCGCGGAAGAGCGAGGGCCGGGTCTCCGGTGTAAGCGTGCTACTCGGATAAAATGTTTCGGTATTAAGACGCGGACGGTCGTCCGCGGATGGCGAAATAATTGTGCGTCGCGCGAGCACTCCGACGGGAATAGAAAAGTTTTCCGCGAGAACGTTTGCTCGTTCGCGCTGAGAACGGGCATTAATCAGAAATACTTTGCGACCTACTTGGAGAACGCTCGAGGAGAGCCGGGAATAAATATGTTCGGCCGGAAGTTAGAGGTGCGGCGCGTGGCTCCCCGACACTTATCAACGAACACTATCCTCAAACAATGGCCACGCGTTTCGAAATTATGTCACGAAGGTAGTTTTCCCTCCGGTTCCACCCTCTCCCTCTTTCTTTCTTTCTTTCTTTCCTTCCTTCGCCTTCTTCCCCCCCCCCCCGTCTTCTTCTTTGCTCTTTCGTTCGCGGTCGACCGATCGGTCATTTCTGACATCGATCGCGAGGAATTTCTCAAGGGGGCCGCAAATGTGTTTGTCTTTCAAATTGCCTGGATCCGGATGTTCGGAGTCACTGCGTGAAAATATGTTTACCCGACCGGCCAACTCGTTCGATTGAACGTTCCGGGAAGTCGAATCGAATCGATAGCTTGCGAACATTGCGACTTACGTCTCCTTGTCCTCCGCTCGCTTCTTGGTCATTCCTCGATTTTCGTGGAACTGCGATTTCGTGGAAAAAAGTGGGACCAATGTTCTTTAGCGACTTCGTTTCACTGCGACGCTCTCTTTATTATTCTTCTTATTCTATTTCTATTGTCATCGCACGTTGATAGAAAGTCAATGTTACTTATGGATCGTGCGGCATGGCTCATCTTCTTGAAATTACGTCAATGTTTGCAATTTTTAATGCATGTTATGTTTACGATATTACTATTACAATATGTATATATTTCCTAATCCTTATGCTACTATTTATTAGGTATTTATTGATAGTATTTAAAGGTATAATGTACACATATAAATATTCGAATAGAATAAAATCTGCGTAGTCCAGATTTTACAGAGCTTAATTCTAATAACTCAGTAGTAAAATTAATATTTGAATCTTAGATCTTCACCAAATTAATTGTGCAATCATTGCAGGAGTGAACAATCACCTCCTTAACCCACTTATCTTTTGGTCTTCCCTTGATTTTTGTGGAACAACGATTTCTTGGAAATATGGGGCTAATGTTCTCCAGCGAGTTTCTTTTATCGCGATGCTCTTCTTCTTTGATGTAGGGCGGTTAGTTGGTGTAGGAGAAGGGTTTGGGATTAAGCAACCGAGCTTTTGTAGGAAATGAATTTAATGACAGAGAGGCATATGACACATAGACAACGGAAGAAACATTAGGACAATTTAAGAGTATTGTTGCATTCATTTCAACTTGTTTAGATTATTGAAAGTGAGAAAGTATTTTTATCTAATTTATGTCTTACACAATTAATATTGGTAATTTTTATTTGGCATAAAGACCTGCTGTCTAATTCACATACAATATACAATTACAGTATATATACTGTACAATACACGGTAACTTTCTAAGGTACGATACAGTTTGTTTAATTGTGAAACTTCGCTATCGAATATTACGGAAATATAATATTAAATAAGTGTTAGGTATCATTGTGTAAATTGTGTGCATTGTGAAAGAAATTTTTGCAGGATTTTAAAAGATCCTTGTAGAATGTTTTTAAGATTCGAAAGTCCAAGGAATTAATTAAAGTTAGAGAAACTCGTAAAATATAATCATAATTTGTACTATTGTGTTATCACGAAACTGTTGTTTAAAATAAGACAAAAGTATCGGACAAGGTTTAGTAATTTTTATTTTAAGAATTCTCTAAAATTTAAAGGCCTTATGCTATACTTAACTAGAACTTCCTTAAAATAGTTAAATTATCGATTATTAACCAATTAACTGCTTTTGACGAGTATTCTTCTTGGCGAGTACACTCGTCAAAAATAGTTGGTTAAGACGAGTAAACTGGCTAAAAAGAATATATGGTTACATATTTTTTATCAAATTATATAATTCATAAAAGTGTTACGTATGAATAAAATATCAAGGAAATCGAACATGTACTGTATAATTTTAGTAATTTGCACAGATTTCGGAGAGATTGGAACAGCTAACTGACTTTTCAATTTAAGCGAATGCGTAACATAATCTCTCATTACGGAAAACACAATAAACTCGATGGTCCAATGTTTAACGAAGTATTTAATTTACACTTTTGTATTTCCGGCTACAAATCCGCGATTGTTCTGTTGTTTTAATTATTATATAGCCTGATCACGTATTTCGCGCAGACCCCCCGCGAATACGTCACACCCGCGTAACGGGGGTAATTTCTTCTCTGGGCGCAACAGTCCGATCTGTTATTCATTCGTATCTTTTATCGGCTAATTAGCCGTTCCATTACACTTTAATGGTATTCAATTTTTCCACGCAAAATATGTACGGTACGTATCGAACGCAATTAACGCATCGGCTGCCTATTGTAACGCCATTATAATAATAACTGTTAATACGCTCGTCGCGATGATCTAATTACGATTCATTGGATTATCAAGGTACGCTATCGAATCAGATTACCCGCCGTACAATTGACGCGTTGGAAAGTACATTTTTTTTTCTCTTCGCCAATAGTCTGAGACGTATAAAGCGCGTCAAATTTTCCAACATATTTTGGATTTTCAGTTTTTATCGGCAGATTTCGCGAAACATAAGATTACTTTTTGTTCAAAATTGTATCATCGTCAGAAAAATTACACGACTATATTTGATCCTTCTTCAATGTCGTTTATATTAAAATTGTACAATTTTCAAAAAATTTGTTTTTCTATTTTTTACATGTTTTACGATTTATGCAGTTATAATAAAAATTAGTAGATCTAATAAATGACAGTGAGAATATTTGGGTAAACAGTACACGTTGATCTATTGTTCTCAGCTGACTAAAATTATTGAAAAAATAAATGATTGTACTTCCTACGTCATGCAATGGTGCAGGTTATTTTTATTTTGCATAGAAATTCGCACTCTATTTATTAACAAATAAATTGCAATATAATGACATAATTTTCTAACGAAAGGACGATTTACATTAATTGCAATGAAGGTTCTGTATTTCTTTGTAATAAAAGTATTTCCATGAATAACATGTAATCTTTGCTTGTACATAATGATACTATGAACCATAGATTTTATTCTGTTTTATTTAAAAGAAATCAAACATAAAAATTGTGAAATAGAATATTGTAGCACAATATGTTATTGTATATATTCATTTTATAAAAAAACATTTCTGCAGGTCATGCAATAAAATTAAATTCTTTTATACATTTATAGTAAAAACAATTAGTTTCAATTTAAAATAGTAGAAAGGTTGAAAGAATTAAAAAGTGTTACTGCATTATTTATGTTATGGTATAATTTTTTGAAAAAGAAAGATCTCTTCATTTGGTTTCTATTTGTAGACAATTTTTATTTAGAAGAATGTTGCACTTGTCATCGCATCTCAGATCGGGTATTGAGCGTAAATAAAACAAAAATACTGTTAAAAATTCTTGTGAAATTAATTAACAGCGGATCTTATCGCCACGAATGTTTCGTTACTTCTTTAACGCATAACGAATCAACGATATCAGTTCCTTACAAGAAAAAAGCAGAAATTTTCGCAGCACTCTCTCAATTTTACTAGTCGCTTAAATCGTTACGCAATGGCCGTCCAATTAACCGTGTAGGAATTTGATAGGTGCTAGATTAATGGACAACGTGATAATATTACGTAACGTGTGATTTCCTTGTCCCATCTAACTGGAACGGAATGCAATAAAGAATAGCCCGGAGGGGGCATTACCGGCGGTGACAACGTTTGATACGTTTCGCATAATACGAAAGGGATATCGAAATCAACTTGCTGCCAAGTGAATTCGCTGAGACAATATGATATCATTAAAAGACATCCAGAAACGGATCCGATACAATGGAGTTACAAATTGAATGGTATTTATGCTCGCCCAATGAAATCCTTGGTCGGCATATTATTCTCATCGATTCACCTGTCATGTGCATTGTCCCAGCTGCGTTTATGTAACTTAAGTTTAAGCGATGCCAGGTCCACGACGGTAAAAGCAACAGCTACACCCGACTGCTCTTCATTCGCCACCGTTACTATCAATAACAGGATTTCTACCTGTAGCCGATCTAAATCCTTTCGTTACGAACCCGTTCGTCCCATCCTGATGAATTTTAAAACTCGTCCCCGGTTAGTCCTGGTTCCCACGTAAATTAGATTGTTACCAGTTTGATCCATTCATGAATTAACGCTTCAATCGATGGAGTACTTTGTTCAGATTTGAATATCAATGTTTACGTTCATTTATTACATTTTATTAATTTTATTTAATTGATTATGAAGGGGTTAAGTTTTTTGGTATAAAGAAATATAGACTAAAATTATTTTAGCGATTTCTCAAAGTTTTCAATTTTTTAACGCTGGTTGAATTCGTCTCGATTCCAGCCAGAATATTATTAAGTTATAAATATGTATTAACATTTCAAAAATCCGAGTAATATTTAAAAGATTCTCCTTGGATCGCTCTTCTATTCTAATTTTTAGAAAAATGAATATTGACTTAGTGCGGCCTTTCTTATTAAATTTTAATTAACTGCCAGAAACTAGATAGGCAAATAAGAATATTTATACAAGCATGTCGAATATACCTTGGATAAAATATCAGGACATCTAATAGAAATTATAGAGAATATTAGACACATAGAACATAAGTAAAAGGGAGAGCGCATCGTCAATCGTTACAGCGGTCTCGTAACAAATCGCTGGAACGACGAATTCGCGATCGGTAAGAACATTTCGCGTGACACGACGCCAAATGCGATTTCATCGTGGAACGATGCCAGTGTCCGGGAATCGAGTATTCCATTCGCCTCAGTTGTATTCAATAACCGGAAAATACGGTAACCCAGACCCCGGGTATCGCGAATTTTGACAATATTCCTCGCCGGGCAAATTAAGTTAACCCGGTTGCTGGCCCAGTTACGATTAACATCTGCCGATAGTTAAACGTGGCTCGTTAACAAGCGCAGCCAGCAGCCAAGCGGCGATCGACAATTATTTCGCGGGAATGAGTTTACGAATAGAGTGGCCCGCTGGAAAATTCGAAAACCCGGAGGGCAACAAGACACGACTGGCTAAACCGGATCGTTTTGATTCCTGCCACGGTCGTTCGCTCACCCTCCACCCTCTCCCTCTCTCTCTCTCTCTCTCGCGCGCGCTCTCTTTCTCATTCTATCTATCGTTCTTTCTCTCTCTTTCCCTCTATCTCGTATTCTTTCTATCTTCTTCGCTATTTCTCTATCGTTTTATTTCTTTTACTTTTCCACAAATCTTTTGCTCTTTCTCTCTTTTCTTCTTAGTCTCTCTTTCTCAGTCTCTTTCTCTCTTCGCCTTTTTCACTCCCTTATTTGTATTTTATTTTCTGTTTTCTCTCTCTATTTTTCGCTCTTTTTTTATCTCTTTCTCTTTCCTATTTTTACTCTACCTTTTGCTCTCTCTCTCTCTCATTTGGACTCTATCTTGCACTCTTTCTCTCTCTTTCTTTCTCTCTCTCTCTCTCTCTCTCCCATTTGCATTCTATCTTTCACTCTTTCTCTCTATTTTTCGCTCTTCCTCTCCCTCTTTCCTTCTCACCCTCTCGTTCTCTCTCACTCTTTTCTGTTTTTATGTATGTGATTGTCCCAGTATATTTTATGGATTTTCTATTATCTTAAGGGGAATATATATTTATAGCACAGTTATTATTATTTCTTTTATTATTTTTATTATCTTCACCCTGTTCCTCTGTCCCTGTTATTCACTCCATCCCCCTCTGTCTGTCATTCTCTACTTTTTTTCTAGTTGCCGTCGCCGCATCCCCCAATCCCCGCGTCCCTGTTCCGTATGGTCAGAGTTCAGGCGATTAGCCCCGCGGCGTGATTATATGCCGGCCGATATCGATGTCATCGGCGTTGATTATCCAGCAAACGAAAATCCGATTTTCCTCGGTAACCTGTTTCGTCGTAGCCCATCATTTTAACCCGGCCGCCGCGTCCTTTTTCAACCGCCGACGGACTCATCGCCCGTTCCTCGTCGTCCTTGTCGCCGTTCCTCTATCTCTGTTGGCCTCCCCCCTCTCCCCCTCTCCCCCCTCCAACCCCCGAGGAGATCCAACTCCTCTGATCCACCCGCGGCACCGAGGGAGAGAGAGAGAGTCGTCTTCTTTTTCTGAAACGATGCAGATTCGTTCCGGTATACCCGACGAATCACCGTGGATACCATTTCCTTCATGTCGACGACAGGTGCTCGGTCTCGAGATATCTATTTTCCATATTCAGCCTCTCCTCCGTGTTCACTCTTTCTTCCTTTCTTTCTTGCTGGCGCCGTTTTCACCGCGTCCGCGCTCGAGCCATCGGTTTGCGCGCGTTTCATTTCGACGTTGTTTTATTATTATTTTCCCTCCTCTGTTCTCCGCGTCTTCTTCTTCTTCTCTCTCTCTTTTTTTTCGGACATATCTCCGAACCGGACATATCTTCTCTCTGGCCGTTGACGCTCGCGATGCGAGCCGTCGCTGGATTTTTACTTCGTGCTGCTATCGATTTAGAACACGTGCGTACTGTTGCGGACATGGCCCTATCCGGCCGGACAATATTGGTTAACAGTTTCAACCGGCACGCCGCAAGCTCAAAAATTCCATGATATTAACCCTTTGCACTCGGAGCCATTTTAGCTATGGATTTGAAAGAATTTTCCTCGGTCGTTGTATTTTTATTCTGTGCAACAAAGCGCGCTATTACGCATACGAAATTGATTCTCGTGACTCGTGCGAATAGTTTCACTTTTCAACAATTTTTTAAACCGAAACTTTGTCGGCATAAACATTATCTTACACGTGACAGAACAATATTCGCGGTGCCTCAAAGGGTTAACCCTTCGCAGTCGCAGCCATTTCAATTCGAAATTCAAGATAGCGTCTCTGACCTATTGTATTTTTATTTTATATAATTTAACGTATTTAATACATATGAAATTGAATTTTCGCTCAACAGTTACACTTTTTAGTTTTCTAAACATAAACAAATTTGCTAATGTTAAAATTATTTTTAAAAGTGATATAACAATTTTTAACGATACTTGAGAATCGAGTGCTAACTATTTAGTTAGGAAAATTAAAATTGAAAAGTTATGTCGTGTGATGTGAATTATTCTTTTAACAATCTTGCATTCTGTTGATTTTATTAATAATTTTAATAAACGATTGACAAGACCATTTGTCATCATATTTATTCAATCGTTCTAATGTATTTTTTATTTTTTCTACACACTTAGGAAATATGTTTTTTATTTTTTATCCTTGTGCAGAATAAAAATTACTTGTATATTAATTACATGAGACAGATGACAGATGTACCTTTCATCCTTTCTTTAATAATTCCATCAAGTTGAGAATAGTATTAATTCAGAACCTTTGCTTATTTTAATATTTTAATTTAATTGTTATGCATAAAATTCGCAATCTAATTAGGAGTATACACTATACATAACTATTAGAATTCGTAATTTACAGAATGCACGTCAAATTTGACATGTGTTTACTAAAGTAATGTCAGACAATTTGGTCAGTGTAACGAATGGGGTAAAACTCTTACCATGAAGATTAAAATAAATTGTCCACGAATTTTCTTGACTGGTGGAGAAAGTAAAACACCTAATAACTATTATTCTTAATCGAGAATATAAAATTAAACATCTATTACTTATCTTACCTAATGTATTAAGTAAAATGAAACATCAGTGATTATTTTACCTAGTATAGAAAATAAAATGACACATCTACTAATTAGCATACTTAATGTCGAAAAGAAAATGAGACATTCACTAATACGCTTACCTAGCATGAATAATAGTATGAGACAGTCATTACTTATTTTAATCAATTTATAAGATAAAATGAAACATTCACTAGAAAATAAAATCACACATCCACTAATTGTCATACTTAATGTTGAAAAGAAAATGAGACATTCACTAATAATACGCTTATCTGGTATAGAAAATAGTACGAGATAGTTGTTACTTATCTTACATATCTAATTTAATGTACAGGATAAAATGAAACATTCACTAATAACCTAGAGATCATTAATACCATAGAGAATAATATAACACATTTACTAATTATTTTACCTAACAATAGAAACTAAAATGCGTAAAATACATTGAAACATTCACAAATATTCTTGGAAATTTCAAAAATAATAAAACAGTCGAATTGTACACGCCCCTTGCATTGATTAGTAGTACGATTAGAATATCGATAGAGGCACGGTTGTTTTAGCCTTGTTTCAACAATTTCCGAAATTTCTTTGTTCCGCCGCGCGGCGAGAGGGAAATTATTCATACCCCACGCGCGGGTGTAGACCGTTTGCAACTACGGTGAATAAGGGTATTGCGATCGGCGGCGTGTTCGGTAGCAAATCGAAGAGTGAGAAGGAAAGTCAGATTGCCGGGTGGGTTTCGAAGGGTGCGAAGAGAACGAGAGAAACGGTATAGAACAAATTTGGTGGATTTCCATATAAATTTGCTGGCCACGAGCGACATACACGCCGTTCGTGGAAACAAGTGATATCGTCGGAGCTGTGTACGTATATATATATGTATATGTATATACACCGGCGCCCGGCTTTGTGTAACGCCTTCGATGCCAGTGCGGCGCGCCTGTTATTAGATCTATCAATAAGCAATCCTATGTTTGTTTTAACAAACTGCAATTTCCAACAATTTCCCCGTTGTTTTCTTGTGGAAAATTTTTGGCGATTGCGGCTGTCCAGCGCGATCGAATTGACCAATGTTTTCTATAAAAATCGATATACTCTCACTGTTTAAATGTCGTTCTGCATTTGCGAAGTATAAAATAAATAATTCAGATTTTATCAATTTCGTTGTACTAGTCACTGTTTTATATTTCGATATTTTCTCTTTCAGTATTTCCAGATTTACTCGTGTTGATCTGCAAATCAAAAATTCTTGATTGAATTGACTCCGCTTTTTTCTATCTGTGCACGGAATAACTTTTCAAAAAGTACATTTAGTTGAAATTAGAAAGAACGATGCTCTGTTAACTTTTTCTCACAGAATCAAACTTGTTTCGAAATTAATAGTATATTCCAGTTGACCGCTTCCGATAAAGAAAAATAATGAACCTCATCAACAAAATAAGGTGCAAAAGATATTTTTATTATTGGAAGTGTTATTTAGTTTATTACAGCTTTATTGTTACTTGAAGTCGTAACTAATGGAGACATCACGTACTACTTCAATTACTGCATTACTATAATTATAAATTAATATGCAACTCTTTTGTATGACATGATCCAGCAGGTTAAAAAAACAAGTGGAATAAATTATAAAGTTATTATAAATTAATTTACCTCTGCATGAACTTAACGATTTCGGCCAGGAAGTAATACATACGTTAATAACCAATAATAATCATTATTTCTCAGTCATTTATGGACCGTTTATTTTGAAAGTGGTGTAAGTCCATTTTCTTTTGTTTCGAGAAAATTAAAGGTTAACATATCTGTTGATTAAAAGTTTTTAGCAGATTATATGAAGTCTGGAATATACTTCGTAGGTATACTTCGTGTTAATCCAATTTTGTGAAATCCAAGTTATTCGGTCATCGAAATGCAAAATTGTTATCAAGCAGTGCAATTATCGAGCGATTCCGATTCTGTTCTTGTTCCAGCACTCGATGGTGTACTTCTTTCACCATTACGAGCTACCTGTGATCCTGCAACAAGCCCAGCTGCAGAACCTTGTCTTCCACAACAACCGGCAGTCCAGCAGGATTCAATGGACCATCAGAGAGGCCAGCGCAGAGGCCTCCAGGACGATCTCCAGGGCGAATTATACAACAAGCCAGACGCTGGTGAACGGTGCTGCCGCGCCTGCAGCGGAATCATCCTCGCCGTACGACACAGCAGGGGAAGCTTCTTCTTCGAGTCCGACGCCAGTTCAGGCGGACTCCGCCGCGTCCGAAGTTCAACAGGAGCAGCAAGCCAGAAGTACGGAAGAAACTTCCGTAGCAAGTACGGAACAAAACAACGAAGGTACGGCGGAATTATTGGTATATTGAGTCAGTGCGAAAGTGCGTGACCGATTTCAATAGATATCCTTAAGCTATTGAGTTGTTAACGCTTTAGCAGATCGGTAGTCTGTGACTCGGTTGTCATGGTTATAATAATTTCCTATCCTAGTAATAATAATGCCTATATTCGGGCATTATTATATAATTTTTTAAATATTACATAGCTTTCACGATGAATAAAATAAATAAAATAAATACTGTTTAATGCTAATGTTATGAAAATATGAATGGCTTTACGTTTCGTATTTGTTCTTTTCATTTTTGTTATAAATGTATATAGATTAGTAGTGTAGTAATGGGACACGGCGTTCTAAAAATAATATCGTGAAAGTTAGAGTAATATTAAACGTGTTACATTTATAGTATTATCGAATATTAGAGAACAAGTTCCAATGATGGTTTCATATTTGTTAGTATATGTATATCAAGCGTGTCATTTACTTTGACGTAAAAAAGAAATTTTATTTGGCAACAAGTTTTGAATTTTAGTTATTTTATAATAATTATCATTTAGTAATTACTGAAATCGAACACGAACTTTTACAATGACCCAGTATTAGTATTATGTCATCCTATAAGTTGTCTATCATCTCATTTCATATAATTATGCTATTAAAATTACTTTTTACACAGAAAAATCATTCATACAAAAGTTTCACAATATTAATTTCACGTTTATGAAATTTTTAATTACAATAGATAAATTTGAATTATGCAGTTGAATAGGATGTAATAAAATGAGTAAAATCCTATTGCAATGCTCAACTATAAAAATTTATAAATTCTCTGCCTGATTTTTTTTACAAATGAATTATAGATATGTAAGTTGTAGATAAGAATAATTAATTTTTTCAAACTTTAAAAATTGACTAATATAATGAAAGAATTTCGAATATAATATAATAAAATATGATAAAAATGAAAGAATATAGACTCGCTTGATTGTTAAGTAGTTGAACTGGCTGTTTATTTCTCGGAGAATTGAATCACGTGATATCCTGATGGTTGTTCGACGTTTCTCAAGGTTTAACAATCTGTCAGTATTTAATAAGAGAGCAAAATGCCACGATAATTACTAAGTTTAAGATCGATACCGGTTAAACGAGTTTCACTCGAGAGACATCTTTGCGAATACTGACAGAAAAATTCTATGTTACGTTTGGAAAACTATACTGATGTATTCATCGCTTCATGTTACAAAAATGCGAGTAGCTATTATCGCGTTTGCTCCCATACTCAATAACGAAATAATGATATACGAGAGAGACTATTAACATTCGACACCAATCGTATACGATTTTACCCTTAGTTAACTTTGCAGACAAGTTTTTCTGAATTAGAACATCAGGTTTTATATTTTATTGAACATAGATAGATTTTACATTTTCTATATAACGATTATTCTTCAAGCAATGCACAATTGTGAATTTGTACAAATTAAATAGCATTTCTACATGAAGAGTACTTTGGCGAGACTATTTTTCATTTATCACAGTTTTAAATTATTAACTTGACAATTACTGATTACTAAAATATTGTTCCGTACTCTTGAAAAATATTAGTCAAGAGACAAATTATTAAATGTAGGATTACTTTCAATAAATTCTGATAGGACGTATTAACCATTTTGCGGTCGTATGTCTTCTCTCAGCCACCAAAGCAATTTATTCATCTTTTTTCATCTTTTTTATTTTTACATAAAATTAAAATATATTATTGCGTTACATATGTCTAAACATTGAAACGGAGTTAATAAATTTTGTTTCTCCTTCTTTTATTATTGTTATCTCATTACTGTCCTCTGAAAGAAAATTAATTACGACCAGCATGACTGAAGTATAAATTTAATAAGACCGCAAGGGGTTAAATAATCGTAATGATCACTTTTGTAGATAATTCTCTCCTTTTAACAAAATCTGTTATCTCTAATAAGCAGTGATTTTGCTCGTACAATTGCCATTTCGTTTAATTCTAAAATTGAACGTCTAGTATCAATCGATTCACCTCTATGTTTATGTTCTTACCAGTGAAAAGTATAATTATTAGCGCGATTTTCCATTTCGAAGTTCGTACCGGCCGAATGCTTTATTTTCCACGATTCTCTCGTTACGTTCCCGAATAAAAAGCTGCGAGGGAATTTTCGAAGAGCCATACTTTACCGTTAATCTAATTGGAAGTAACGTTTTTCCCCGTCGGCGTAAAAATGCCGTTTTAACGTTACCAACGGCCGGTTTTTGTTTCGAATTCCAACATAACGAGTCGAATCGGTTGAATCATTTTACAACGTCGATTGTGCACTTTGTAGATCTTGTAACGCCAACACTCGTCAGACTAACGCGTCCCCGCGTATTGTTTGGCATACGATACCTTTGGATCGCCTTTCCGCGCCCATTGTCCAACTGCCAAACGATTATTTTCCCCCGGTTTTAATTTCAAATACCCTTGCATTTCGACGATCCCGCGCTATCGGTAATCCTTTTAACGATGGAAACTGATATGTCAAAGGATTTAGAGAATTTAAAGTGGTGGTCTGACCTCAATTTAGAGTGATTGTCACCCAAAACCGCCGCTCGTCCGAGTGATTGTTTATCCGCCGGATATTTAAACGCACGAATTACTGGGAGAAGATGTAGCAAACTTGTCCCGAAAATTCCGTTCGAAAATCGTTTTCCACGGGATCACGTTTCGTTCGAAGTTGTTTGAATTACTTTATTTAAAAATCGCGTTCGTGCCAGACGCCTGTTAGCGATCATTAGATTGCAGATTATTATGCACGTGGCGGTTATCGAATGACTCGGTGACATAAAACGAGGATAGCTTTCACGAATACGTGTTCTTTTAATCTTTTACTATTTCATTTGAAAATATAATTACACTCCGCGACGAAAAGATTACGCAATTTGAAATTAACGTGATTTTTATTTATATAACATTACTATAAAGGTTTTCTTTTGTAAACTTGCAGAATACCACTATAAACATATATAAATGAAATGAAATTGAACTTTCCATACTTTTTAAATCGATTTATCTATTAAAGAATTCTTAAAATCTTCTTTACTAATTTTGGTATCTAATTATCAATTTTCCCATTATATCCAAAGATATATTTTACTATTTAGCTATTGCAATCTTAATTCGCCACTTATACTTTTACTTATAGGACTTAAGAAAATGAATATTAATATCAATAAATATTACTGAACACATATCTCAAATAGAATTTACTCACTACATCGTTTTGTATCATTAATTCATATTGTATATCATTCATTCATTACAACTGGTAAGTGTCCACATTCCAATGGACAAAGACGTACATTACTGTCCACCGATCTCACCCTTCCGGTTTATTATCCGGTATTCAGACCACTGGAGAAATGTTATTTGAAATAAAAATAACCATCCGATGTCATTTATTTCAGATCGTTATTTGAAAGTAAATACAATTTCGATTCGTTTAAGATGAAGCAGTTTCAAATAAAAAATTATTTTGTTATTCTTCTCACCATTGACCAAACGAAATAACACGAAAAATAATAATGGACAGAAAGATTTTACTTCGCAAAGAAATAACTTATAAAATAATAAACAATAAGAAGATTCTGTACTATGAAATCTCCGCAAGAATTTATTTAAACGAAAAAGGTGGAAATCGAGCTCATACATTGAATTAAATTTTATAATTATTTGAAAGAATTATTTTAATTAATTATCTCAGATATAAAATAAAATGACAGGTTATCTAAAACAATATTTCATACAAGAAAAGAATACAGGCAAGAAAATAACTATGAAACAATGGTATATAAACAATGATATTTAACCCTTTGCACTCGAAGCCATTTTAATTGTACACGTGATATAATTTTCCTGATCTATAGTATTTCTATAGTATGCAATAAAGCGCACTTTTATGGATATGAAATTGATTCTCGCGACTCGTAGCAACAGTTTTACTAATTAATAATTTTTTAAAATCTAAACTTTGTTATAGAAATTATTTTCGAACGTAATAGAATAATTTCAGTGGTGCCTCGGAGTCACCGTTCGAGTGCAAAGGGTTAAAATGATGTTTCAAGTAACGTTGCGTCAAACATGCCCGAATTGACCAGCTTTCACATTCGTACTCCCGCAATCATAACGAATCATAGTCAATAACTGCGAATTCCATTGCCTGTTAGCAACAGACAGACTCCTGAGCACGATCGAGAGCACGATCCAGAGCATGATGGAGGATTCGCAGTCGGTCGCGGAGATGCCGGACAGCCGCGACTCCTCTTCCTCGGAGACGTCGGAAGGTTCCGAAGAAAGTCGGAAGGTTTCCAGCGCGAGTCAGAAATAAATGCCGTCCTGTCAGGACAAATAGGAGAGCCGAGCGCCTCGAGCCGTGCCAGTCGTCTAAGTGGACAGCCGGGAACCGGAGGCTGTCGTTCCACCGCGACTAGATCCGCGAGCGGAGCTGGGCTTGGATCCGTCTCACCGCCGGGTCCGTCTCATTGCTGGATCCGTCTGGAGGGCTGCAGGATTTCGAAGCTGGCGTACAATCGGATAGGCCGGGGGTTATCGTTCACCGTGGATCCACGCGTGAAGGCGAACGGCGGAAGAAAGAACCTGTTCATTTTCGAGTATGCTGGGACCGAGCCGCGGGCAAGCTAGCCCATCGTCGATCCTTCGTTCGTCATTTGATGATCCTTCGCTGATCGTTCGTTGGTCCGATAGTAGCTGGGTGTCGACTGGTAAATGGGTTTCATCGCGCGTGGGATAGCTAGGCAACGTCTTCCCGGGCTAGACGATACCCTATCGATGACGGCTCTTAAGAACGCGGATTGCCAAGACTGCGATTAGATTAGACTCTCCCGAGTCGTTCGCTAGCACTGACCCCTTTCAGACGTTCGACGCCGCGGAGTTTCGAACCGTTTCGGACGAGCTGACTTGCTATGCGTGACCGTTGCAACGGTTCGCTGCAAGTTGCCAAAGCTGCGTAGGTCCCGATCGTGCTCCGCTGAAGCGAGCTCTCCTTACGAGAGATTCCGAAACGCGTCGCGGGCGATGGAACACGACGACTGCTCCTCGGCGCAACAAGTTGGAGCGTCTCCAACGAGTAGCTCCTTCTTTTCCCACCGTTTTGCTTGCCACGCGACGCGCCGGATCCTCTTCCACGGATTGATCTCGACACGACGGCGAACAACGGACCGTGTGCGGAGAACGGTGTGTTCGGTGGTACACACCTTGCTCTCGCTTTTGTCCTCCTTCAAGCGCGTTCTGCTTCTGTGGAGGCGGCGTTGTCCAGGGACCGGGCGCCTACGCACGCTTTCGACCCCTTGCGCGCATACCTTTGCTAACAAAGGACAACCTCGCCGGTAAAAGACAGAGGAGACCACCCCGTGGTCCCCGCGTTCTATGCAGATGGCAGTCAATGACGTCGCGCTTTACGTTTTGGTTTCTTTGACGGCATACGACGAGTTAGGGAAACGGTCGATTCGGTTTGCTGGCGAGGGCTTGGAGACGGCGTTGATAAAAGCTGCGCGCCGTGGTTAGGCGGTGAATTTTTGGAGGCCGACGAGAAGAGTCAATTCCGATGGAGTAGAAGATGGTCTCTAATCTCCGGAGCTTGCGTTAGACAGCTCTGTTCTGTTATTGCGACGATCACGGGAACGAACGAACGTGTGATTCCGATTTCTGCAGATTGGTGCGTAAACTTTTGCATTTGTATGAACATCCGTTCGAAATTTCATGTTAACGTTTAGGGCCTGATAAACAGGGATTACGAGAGTAGTGGTGATTGGGAAAGAGATGTTACACGTGTAGTATTCGTATAGATTTTTCAAAATTCATGAAACACTGATATAATATCTCGTCACGTTATTTATGATATATTATTTAGATTATCTAGGTCTCTTGTTTTCTCGTTAGTAGAGAACGTTAACCGAATACTTCTTTGGAAATGGTTATATGTATAAATTCTTAATATTTCTAATATTGCAATTTGTGTTCAGTTGAAACACGCAGACGGTCATATGTTCCTAAACGAATGTGCTATGCATATGGTAACATAGGTTTTAAATTTGAAACATCTCCATGTCTTAATGGCAGAAATTTAATGACATTTCGAAACGCTGACGCGTTGTAATTAAGAGATTTATTCCACTGTGTTGCGCAACGTGGCGATTGTATTGGTATCGCGCACAATTCGCTTCCCGAAGAAAGAATCAACTTTTATTATTATTAACGGGATATTTAGGCGGAAAATAGGCTGACTGTGTGCTTGTATTTACTGTGAATTGTGTATAGCAGGACTTGGATGTGTTCTGCTCGATGATTGGTTGAATATATGACTCCGGAGGTTGTTGAATGTATGACTGTTTTTGAATGAATGATGTAGTATCTCGTGTCTTCGGGTGGAAAGTTGTCTCGCGGAAAAATACTGCTTTAGTCAAAGGAACTACCCTGACACCCTCGTCTGGCATGATCGACGAGTATTTCCGGCCGCGACGTCGATTTCGACCAATGAGACAAAATTGCCTATTTTGGCGGAAAATTGCACGCGTCCCATTGGCGGAGCCCTTGGAGAGAAAGCAGGCCTTTGTTTCGGCCCATTCTCACCCCGGAAGGGGGGTCCTCCCCCGCAAGACGATCGGTCGATGGGTTTTTTCCGTGATGAACGTGGTGTCAGAATGGTTACTTAAAACGCTTTCTAATTGCACAGGTTTGTCAAGGTTAACACGTTGAGTGCCACATATGTAAATTTTTAAGTTTATTAGCATGTTTTATACTATCAGTCACTGATGACTGACGCCGAGCTTTCCGTTCAGGTCGCGTCAGTCACCGGTGACTGACAGTACAAAATATGATAGTAAACTTAAAAATTTACATTGTTTTAAGTTATTATCGAAAATTTTTATAAAGTCCACCTAATTTTTATCTAATATTGGATAAAAATTGCGTGGCCTGACGGAGATTTCCTTATAGAATCGCGTGGCACTCAACGTGTTAAATTAGGGAGTGCTATTAGGGAATAGCATCCTAAATACGGTCTTTTTTTTATTAAACGCGTGGCAACACACTGGGTTATATTTTTCCAAAATTCTGAATTCTCCAGGGTATTTATTCCGTAGTTTTTGATACACTAATTTCATGCAACTTGTTCTGCAATTGGTTTAGTAACTGCTTGTAATTATTTCAGTTTAAATAATTTTTCATTAAAACTCAAATATTTTCCAAACTAAACGAATTACTTCGTCAAGAATTAATGGCGTAGAAGTTTTTGTAGAACGTGAAGTTGCGTGGAATAGTGCATTAAAAATTGTACGAGTTTATACCGCTGCGATGGTAAAATATAATCTCCAGAAGGAATCTATTGTATTATAATTTCCGCGACTTTATTTTTTCTTTTAAATATTTTCCAACGCTAGGTAAACCAAAAGGAGATGTTTCAGATTATTCCACTCGTACGTACCTAATTTCCTCTCATTCATAAAAAGATATTCACCGTTTTTTCGTAAACATTGACCAAACGTTCCTTCTCTCTTGTTAACCACTTTTCTCCACCTTTTTTCTTGTCAACCAAATTGTCGCGAGTTCGCGTGCAAGATTCAAGTCCTACGTCAGAAAAAGAAATGGTCAACAAGAACTGTACTATTATTTGTGCATAGTTCGTATAATAGAAACGACTGTCTTTTACGATACATAAATGAGACCGGTCCGTGGATGTTTATATAAATTCAGATTTTCGGCACTGTTCGGTAAAAACGGGAAGCCAACACGCAGCTTCGTTTCTTTCTCTCTTTTTTCACAGATGTGTTTCTTTTTCTAGAGTTCCGAACGAAAGACTAATTTTTCGGAAAATTAGGAAAAGAGGATAAAATATGCAATCGGGTAAGTCTCGTTTAGAATGATGGAATTCCATGTAATAGTTCGCAGGTGGTAGACTCTTCGTTTAGAACAGGTTTTATTATTGCTGGAAACGGCGAAGGTATGATTGAATGAATCGAACGGTATCGCATAACTGTCTTAGATACGTGTATATATAAAAAGAAAAAAATTGAAATAATATTAAGAAAATTATTTAATGATTTGAGGAGACACGGTTTTCTGGTTTGAACTCTGTTATATAAATTGTACTATTATTGTATCCATATTATTACTAGATCTAGTACGTTATTTTTCCTTTTATTACAGCAGGTGTAGGTTTTACGTTTAAACAAACGAACTAAACTGATTTCTGAACAGATTTATAATCGTTTCTACCGCAAATGTAAATAAATTTGTAATGTTACGTAGCTGTATAAGGTGTGCCTATCTTATTTTCATTCGATGCGGAACGAGCTTCTTTTCTTTTTTACTAATCTTAAAGAATCATGTTGAACCCCTGTTTCGCTAAGTGCTCTGACTATAATGGAGCAAACGTTTGATATATCGGCGAACCATGCTCGTGCGTTAATGTTATACACGCGATAGTTTCTTTTCGTCAAGTTTTCCTATTCTTGTTCGGATCATTGAATTCGAACACGTTCAAGGTTTATGTAACCGTTGACAAATTTCGTAACTTCTGTAGCGTCCAGAAAATTGTCGAATTTACGTTTGCATTTTACATGGCTCGTAGAAAAAGGATTTTACGATTAAAGATTTCGAGTACGAATGAAATCATGTAATTTAACGATTTTAGCAGACCATTGTTATATTACAAGCATACGAACAAATTTGTAAATCATTGTAGGTAAGTTAAAATATAACAAAATAACCTAGAGGTAAATAGTCTAATTTTTAATACAAAATTAGTTAACGAATTTTAACTTTCTTTTATATGTGCTAATGAAACACCTCTTTAGGCCGATTTACAACAATCGCTTTCCATTCGCGCGACTGTCAGACACCGGAGTATTCGAAGCAAGTACAATTAGTCCGATTTGTATTAGTTATTTTAGTCGGGGGAAAGTTGTTTGGACAGCGATTAAGTTATTAGTAATTTTCAATAAGAGAAGAAAATTTGTGATTTCGTGTAGGACACGTTGATAGAATAAAAAGAGAGAAAAGAAAATCGCACGGCACACGGATAGCTGTTAATTATTAGTTGTTAATTACGTAGCCGATGAACTCCGTTGTCCAACAGTTGAACTATGTCGTAGTATGTTCATGTACCTTCTTACCGACTGATTTATTTCAAGTTTACGCGACGCGTGTAGAAAGTAATCGTACACTGTCTTTCGAATCTGAAATCTTCTTCGGATCGTGGTTTATTCATGAATTATTGCAAGACAATGGGTTCGTACATGTTTCTCGAATACTGACAATTAAGCGATTGTGCAATTTGCGAAATTAACAGGAAAGCGTCCAACATCATTGGAAACGTATGAGCGCGAAATATAAGTTGAATTTCATTTGTTACAAAGATATCAGTTAATTTCTTTTTTAATAGGATTCTCGATGAATTCAAGAAATTCGTTGCTATGCAAAAAAGGATCGTCATTTCTCCATGAGAAAATTTGTTGAATAATTTTCTTAAAAATCTAATTGGTGAAGAATTTGTAACGCGTTTTTTCTTTTTTGATATTTTTTAGTTATTCGAATAAAAATAATTTCGACTTACTTTGTGAATTTGTTTTGAATTCTAACTGATTAATTATGTTTTCTACCATGGTTTCTGTTGAAATCAATTTCTAAAATATTTATGCAAATTTCTATAGATTTGCCTGTCTTCTTTTATAATTTCTGAAAAATTGTATCTTATTATTTGATAGTATTTTTAAATAATTACTGTACAAATATAGTATGGGTTTAAGAGTGTTGGGGCACTGTTAATTCTTTACGTGCATGGTAAATCATAAAAATACGCGAAACGTAAAAATTTCTTCTATAACAATTACGACAAGCTTGATCAACATTTATAGCTCGCACAATTCTTCGAACTTTCCAATCTCCTTTCGTAATTTCACAAATTGTATAAGTACCGTTTTACGATGCCATCTCTTTCACCGAAAACATGTGCGATTTTGTTTGATATTGATCGGTAGACTGTGAATTCTATGTATTTATAAGAAAAACGTACAGAATAAAGCATGGAACACAAATATCGCAAAAAAATTGAAGATCTCCGATCCGCTATTTTCAACGTATCACGATCGCTAAAGTGTTTATGCAACAACATGAAAACACTCCGGGATAATTGTAACACACGAAAATTGCAGAAACATTTATTTCTTCTCTTAATAATTTCAACGAGTTTAAAACAAATTGCAAAAACAATACGATAACGTTTTCAAATTCTCTAAATGTTTAAGAAGATTTGTCTACTCGTTTTTTTTGTCATAAGCACGTAAAATCCGCATTCCGGTCGTCGGTCCGGTAAACCCGTTTAAGGGGGAGGGGAATTCTCGACGAAGATCCGCAGTTTATCGATTCGTGTACGAATACTTTTTACAGGCGGTGTGGTTTCAAACGTGGTTTCGCGTTCACGTTTGCTCAAGAATCTCCACTCCGAGCTAGCTATCGACTGTAGCCACATGTTGTATCGATGACGCCCCGTTCGTGTGTACAGTAACAACCCGCGTTTACTTCATCGGGAGCGTGTCATTCGCGTCTCGCGGTGGCTCTCCTCCATTGTCCTTAGGCTTAATTAATTAAGTCGCTTAGCTGGTAATTTAGCCTGCGGTAATTGTGGTGTGCTAGGTGTGTCGTTATCGCGGAACGAATTTCACACGTTGACGATCGGAACGATGGTTAAAGGTGTACATTGCAAACATCGAGCTGAAGCGGGTCAGGTCGCGGATCGTTCGAATCGTCGCGTCGCGTCGTCGCACGTTTAATACGAATTGCCACTGCGATGCTCTAAAATCATAGCACTCGAACGATAGAGAACGATCCGTCGGTATTAACGGGCTTCGATAAATCGTATTCGTAAAGTTTCGATAATTGTGTATGAAGCTAATTCTACGATCACGTAGTTTTTCTTGCGATTTTCTTTTATAATGTGAAATTCTTTAATTTACCAGCAAATTTATATTATTCACACGATAAGACACCTTTGTGTTTATTCCCCCTCTTACTAGTTCGTCGACTGCCGCATCTAGTAAGAGGAGGAATGTATGACTTTAATATTTTAACTTGAATAAACGCTCGTTAAATTATTTTTAGTATTTAATGCCAGAGCTATAGAGCGTTTTAATATTAATAATAGTGCCTGTTTAAAGCTAGTTCAATGGCTTTTTCCATGGTCTTGAAAAGAAAGATCCAAGTGGATGTCAAGATAAATCAAACACCGTAGATCCATAGTTTATTGCAACATTAATTCTGTATCAAAGTGTTTCAGCCAATATTCTGCTATTTGAAGCGATCAGATTTATTATTGTTTCAATTTTGAAAATCAAAATCGTTCTCATGTGAATGAAAAAAAGCTTCTATATTAATTAACGATAAGTTTACGAAACAATTTATTGTCCGACTAAAAATTTCTCCCCGATGTATTAATATCAAATCACTTAGAAAACGGATCTGTTCCCTTGGAATCCAAAGTCGAGAAAAATAGATTTTCGACCACCGAAATGGCACTTCGTTCCGTGGTGCATCGAAGACGGGTCGCCGCGCGAAAGAACAGCTATTGTCCGAAGCTTGACCGCTGATCCCTGTAAAATAAGCTTTATTGTAACATACACATAAACACGTCGCCGCGGCACGTTCTCCCTTTCTGTTTCGTTTCGAGCACGTTTCTTGGCGATCGAAACGATCGATTTTACACGGGACACCGTTTCCGTAGATTAATAATGATGAGCTTGGCGACCGAACTTGTTAAAATGATACTTACTGCACATAATATTTATTCATTACTATCAATGTTTCTTCTATCGATGTGTACATGCAAGCTGTGTCGCGCGATGAAACGGTGAATCGGGTTCGAGTCGAGCGTTACGCCGCGCGTTTCCACGTGAGAGTTATTTATCGGGGGGTAGCTGAGCGCCTGGCGTTTAATTCGGAGCAGAATTGAACGCACATCTGAGAACAAGTGTTCCGTTCATCTAGGCTAGTTTCTACTCTTGATGCTAAATATTAATGCGTTCGCACCGGATGACTCTCGTGTTTCAGTATTTCTACATGCGTTACTTTAGATTCGATACAAATTGAACGAATAAAGCGCGGCAATTGTTTGAACCTCTCTCGATTAGGATAATAGCCATGCAGCCAGACGATTATGGCAGATTTTAAATCGAAGGAGAGGGAGTGTGTGACATGGCACGGCGGTTCTATGCGAATACTCTTCATGGACACCGCGTCACGTTATCCACCCCCCATTACTATGGTTTGAAATCAAGCTACCTTATTTTCCTGGCTATCATGGTCGTAATCATGCGAAACATAGAAGAAAAGAAATTGTTTAAGACTGGGACGGCGGAGCACGGGTGCGTTCAAATCCCGGGTATAAACGTCGTTATTCGATTCTCTAGTTTCTGGCGATTAAAATCTAATTAAATCAAGTTTTTATTAAGGTCCATAGAAAAATAAACAAGTCTGTAGAAAAATCAACAAATCTATCCAAAAAATCAACAGGTCTATAAAAAAATTAATTGTAGGAGTACCTTAAGAAGTATGTTGCGAAAAGATGAATGAATAAAGTTACGAAGATTCAAATTACACCGAAATATGTCAGAAAGATCCATCGTTCGAGTGTCGATGTACCCTAAATCTGCCATAAATACGAAGAATAGACCGACGCGAATGTGTCGAGGATTATTCTCAAGTGGGGACCTTGCGATAAGAATGCTTTTCCGAACGCGATTAGACTTATCACTGGCGATAGTACACGCTTTCTCTCTTCACTATGTAAAATTCTGCGGATAAAATTCGAACGGTTGTAAAGAAACGAGGATCGATTGTTGTTTTCAAATGTCTTTAATTCGAATTCCATCGATACCCATCTGTGTAAGATATTTTCCTAAGCCACTTATCTTGTAAGAGTTTCTTTTTTGGTTGTACATAATACTGCGTCGTATTATTATCATTAATAATTATACTATTGCTGTTCTTACCGATAGATTACAAATAAAGGTAAATAAACTAATAAACGTGCAAATTAATTGATTTCTGCGATCCACTTGTTCCCCAGTCGACTGTTTTTAACAATTTTGTTAACAACTTTCCTTGGTTCGACGATTCCTTTCATTTCTGTTTTCTTATCCATCTTGATGTATTAAATTCAGAAAAAATAGTTTCGCAAAAATAAAAAAAATAATACCATTAATAATGCAGAGCGTAATTTTTATTATCAGATCGCATACAAATGAACTTTGAAAAGAAGGAAAATATCAATGTTTATTAGAAAACGAAATAATTCTCTCTGAACAATCTTGTTCAGTTATTCCGTGGTCAAATGAATCAAATATTGATTTATTGTATTGAAATGATGTTTTGTATTTTTAATTGCGACGCTGACGTTCGATCGCGATTCATTAACCATTGTATTTACTGTTATATATTTTATTTATTATTATATTATTTCTGCTAATAAGGTCAAATCATGTCTCGTACTGCAAATCCGCAAAAATCCGGACATGGTACGGCAATGGTTGAAGATAATTTCTTTTATAAATAGCACTACATATACACTTTCAATCTCGTTATGACATATAGCTAATACCAAGACGAGTTCAGCGACTTAAGACACGATGGCCTTGGTCTGAACTTACTGATAACAGCCATAACGAATATTTTCGAGCACAATAACATTTCTTACACGTACGATAGCGATTTCTTTATTTCCATGAAGGTAGCGTCATCGAAGGTAGCAGGTAATCATCAGTCACGATAAAAGTACTGCGACTCAACTGTCCTATATAATATCGTGCTACAGCCGTGATTCATGCCATCTGTTGTATCTGGTCACTGCTGCATGAAGCGCGTAATGCCACGTAACAGTATCTATAGTGCGCGATTGTGAAACGTCTGTTGATTACTTGAGACGCCAGTCAACCGCCGTCATTGGCGTCACACGCATCCATCCAACCATGGAGTTCATATATAATTTGTCTACGATCGGAGTGTTAGTGGTTACTCTCCTCGTAATTTCTGTGACAAAGTTTTTCGTTTCGCAGCGCCGGTCTCAAACGTATTGGACGAAACGCGGAGCACCTCAGGTGCCATGGAGATCATTTCTTGGTGTCACATGGCGAATGTTCCGAAAACGTATCACATTCTTGGAGTACCTGCGGATCCTTTACAAGAGCCATCCTGACGTAAAATACGTCGGATTTGTGGACGGAATGACGCCGACAATTGTAATATGGGATCCGGAGTTGATCAAGGATCTGGGTATCAAAAACTTCGACCATTTCACGGACCACCGAGTCTTCATCAACGACATAGTGGAGCCATTGTTTGGGAAGACCGTGTTTTCCTTGAAAGGCGACAGCTGGAAGAAGATGAGAAACACTCTGAGCCCGTTCTTCACGTCCAGCAAGATGAAGTTCATGTTCGGCCTGGTCTCCGAATCGTCCCACGACTTCTTCGACCATCTGTACAACCATCCGGATCTCTGCGACATGGTGAACGCGAAGCAGACGTTCGCGATACTCACGAACGACGTGATCGCTTCCGCAGCTTTCGGTATCAGCGTGAACACCTTGAAGGACCGGAACAATGATTTCTACAGAGTAGGAAGCGACTTGTCCAACTCCTTCAACAATATGAGCATCATCAGGATCATGCTGACAAGCGCGTTTCCCCGTATCTGCAAAATGCTTGGGATAACGATGCTTCCGAGAACATCGACGAACTTCATTGAGAAAAGTATCGCAGAGACGGTGAGAATTCGGGAGGAACAAGGTATCGTTCGGCCGGATATGATCCAACTCTTGCTGCAGGCCAAGAACGACCAAAGCTCGAGCAGTATCACCACCGAGGACATCGTGGCTCAAGCGTTCGGCTTTTTCATAGCTGGTTTCGACACGGTGTCCACGTTGATGTCTTTCGTGACTGTCGAGCTGGCGCTCAATCAAGACGTTCAGGAGAGGCTGCGCGAGGAAACGGATCGCTATCTCGCCGAGGAGAACGGGAAGATCTCGTACGAGGCCCTGTCGAAAATGGAGTACTTGGACATGGTGATTTCGGAGACGCTCAGAAAGAACACCGTGGTGCCGATAATCGATAGAGTGTGCGTGGAGAAGTACGAGCTGCCTCCTGCCGGGCCTGGTTACAAAAGCGTCACCATAGAACCTGGCGACAGTTTCTGGTTTCCCATTTCCGTGTTACACCAACATTCAGAGTATTTCCCTGATCCGGAGAAGTTCGACCCGGAACGGTTCAGCGAAGAGAACAAGGCAAACAATGCACCGTACACCTACTTGCCGTTTGGAATCGGCCCCCGCATGTGCATTGGCAATCGTTTCGCTTTGATGGAGGTCAAAATTATGATGGTCTATCTGCTGGAGAAATTTATAATCGAACCGAACGAGAAGACGCAACCGTTAACGCTCGACAGAATGACTTTCCAGATGTTCCCGAAAGATGGGTTCTGGTTTACTTTGAAGAAAAGGAATGCTTAGAGGGTTTTAAAGGTGACTATTGATTTCCTTCATGCAATTGTTATTTTACGAAGGTATTCTTCAACTTTGTACACGCGGTGTTATTAATGAAATGGAACGAAGACAGCGCGAGCCAACAGAATTACCTCATTATATATGTATTGTATCAAGAGAGTTGTACAATTAAAACGTCATTAAAACAGTCCCCATTAGTTCGCAATTAAAAAGTTACTTAGGAAGACTCGCGTCGGTAGGGGATATTTGCGTTCCTCGCTCCTAATTCATGTTTATATGCCAGAATTTACCTGCGGTACGACGAACGAGCGTGCCGAGACAAGCAGGTAAGTGATTCCGATATAGTAGGTTGGGGAGATAGAAATCCATCATTCTTACGCGAACTTCAAGACTTTATTTAACATGTTTACGATTGTCCGATTTAGATCAAATATGCACCGTTTTGTTCTATAATTTGTTGCGATTTTAAAGGTACCTTCATTATGCCTCTCTCGTAGAAGTCTTGTAGAATCGACTTTCACAATCTTCTCTCGATGCCAATTTCTTATCACTAAGGAAGTTTCGCAATGCAAGATAAACATGGTAATCGCTTGGTGCCAGGTCTGTACTATATGGTGGATGCATCAAAACGACCCAGCCAAGCTTCTGAATTTTATGACGAGTCACTATAGACGTGTGTGGCCTGGCGTAGTCTTGATGGCACACAACACCTTTCCTGTTGGCCAATTCTGGCTATTTCTGGTCAATCGCTAACTTCAAACGGTCCAGTTGTTGACAGTAGAGATCCGAATTTAGTGTTTGACCATATGGAAGCAACTCATAATAAATGATTCCTTTCCAGTCCCACGAAATGCACAGTAGAACCTTCTTAGCTGTTAGTCCTGGTTTGGCCACCATCTGATCAGCTTCACCAGGTTTTGATCATGAACGTTTTCGCACAATGTTATCGTATGTGATCCCTTTCTCATCCCCAGTCACCATGCGTTCAAGGAATGGGTCGATCTCTTTCCGTTTGGCCGATACATCACGGATGGAAATTTGAACCATCATGGTTTTTTATGTTAATTGATGTGGCACCCAAACGTCGAGCTTCTTTTTAAATCCAGCTTTGTGCAAATGGTTTAAAACCAAGGCCTACCTGTACGAGGCGCATCTTTAACATCAAAAATACCTGAACGGAATCGAAGAAACTAAAATTACGCGTAATTGGCTGTTACAGTATCGGGACCATAAACGCCATTCACAATTTCAGCCGCTTGGCTTGCATTTTCACCTTTATCAAAGAAAAATTGTAAAATGTACCGAATTTTCTCTATATTGACTTCCCTTTTTAACACCCTGTAGCTCGCAACGGAATGGACCAAACGAAAAACAGAAAAAGAATTTTTGTAGTGCGAAATGTCACCTTTCCAACGAGCATAAATCTGAAATTGTTTGATCGATACTTTAACAGATATCGATCTCTCCAGTCGTCTACCGAAGAAATAATAGGTTCTTTTTCCTCAATCTAATATTTATAATTACGTTCTAGCGCAACTCGTCTTTTAATCTTCGACGCGGTAAATAATGCATCATTCTGTCTCGTTGTTTCTCCGTTATCGCTAGACCGCGGATTACCTACGTACGGCACTGCACGGGTTAAACACACCGTGTCGATATGATCGGCGTACGCGTCGAAGCTAAAATTCAGTCGGCGAGCCAGTCAATCGCACGACAAGTCTACAACAGATACTATCACGGTAAAGATTATCGCTGCGGGCATGCCGGGTTGTCGAGTAACGGGGGGGAACGCGTCCGTCAACGGAAGTCCCCGACGGACACGGGTCTCCGGGGTGAAACACGGAAAATGCAAGATTTAAAAGAGATTTCCGTGAAATTGGAATTGATTGTTCAAGCGGGACCGCCGGGCTGAGCTTCGGGGTACAAGGCGGAGGTTGAGTCCTGTCGTGGACGGGGAACGGGGAATCGGGACGGGCGGCGTAGAAAACGCCGAAATAGACAAATAGATACCGGTGTACCTTGGAGAGAGAATCAAACAGGTGGCGCGTGGAGCCGGAAGAAAACGAGCGGCCCTCGGCGGCGGCGGAGGAGGGCAACTGCGAAACGAAAGAGGGAAACGATTTGCGAAAATGTCCAAAGAGACGCGCCGCCGCCCGTACAAATGCAACGATTTATTTTCATTACGACATAATTAGGAACGGGAGCCGAGGTTCGATGTCGTCCCCGCCGTGTACCCGTCTTCTCGAACGGCCACCAACACCCTAACACGGATACGAGCTTTGGTCAAGTGTGTACCGTAGATTTCGCTTGCGGATACAGCGGAGGAAAGGAGAGTCTGTGGCGTCGACGACAATTTTATTGAACAATAAAATACGTAGATTTTCCTTTAATTTTACACTGTTTATTTACAAAGATTACAGTTTAAACGTATAGACTCCATTATAAGTATAGACTCTATATGTATAGACATGCATTTGTTATTATTACAATTATATTTTTTACATTTATTCATTATATGTAGTGATTTCCAATTACAATTTGCAGTTATTACAATTATATTTTTTATACTTATTCATTGCACGTAGCGATTTTATGTAAAGTCATCAATATAAAGTTATTATATAAGGTGTTTTTTCCACAGGCTGTACCAGCATGCTCTATAAGTAAAAACAAGAATATAGATTTTTAAATACTTTCATGAATAATTACGGCAAAAATCTAAGATGATAACGGACTGCTTCCTTGATCGATACCAATGATAGCTACTCTTCTTTTATTAGAAGCAAAGCAAAGTCGGGTAAAAATTGATTTTTAAAATAGCAAATGGACTATCAATATTTTTATCTTCTCATGCAGTACAGAATTTGACACATATGCTTCTATTTCAAATAGTAGTTAAATATGGGTATAGCGTTTCAGATTTAAAAACGTAATGTCCATGTGTACAGTGGCCTACAAAAGTATTCGTTACATTTATTTTTGTACCCACTGTTACTTCATCTATATCTTATCTATCTATATATCTATCCATATTTTAAATGTATCAGCTACTTGGGTGCTACATAGCATACAATAAAAAAAAACTTTTTTAAAACTGTGACTTGAATTTATTTAGGTAATGGAAGGACTAGTCTATTAGAGAATGCTTTTTTTAAATTGTACTTTAAATGCCATTTTTAATTGTGCTATTACTCGTAATGACAAACAAGAAAACACTTCCTCTTTTCAACTTGTTTACCTGAGCCTATATTTTATTTAAAAAAAAGGCAAAGTAAAAGAATATCATGATGTAAAACTATATATAATGTAAAGTAAAGATAATAACATAAAGAAATATTATAATATATAACATATAATTTAAAAAGACAAAGGATTAACATTATATTTATCGAATAAGATATATTACATTTTTTCATCAAAAATAAATAGAAAACAATAAAAAAAATTGAATATGTCTTATCCGAATAAGAATAAGATATATTACAGTTTGCAATTGAATATAAAATGGTAAAGAATAAAAAAGTTGAATATGTCTTGCCTGATGAATATAATGTTTGTTATGTCTGCAAACAAAGCAAAGGCGTAGCCATTGGTCATCATAGAGTATCTGTAACAGAATACCCTACAGGATATTCAACAAGGTACTAACGAAATAAACGTTTCGTTAACTGTCCCGACGATTATCGATTCAAGCACGAAAAGAAATTCAATCGCAGATTTTTCCGAAAAGATTAATGCCCTTTTCGCCGTTTCTCCGAAGTCCGGAACATCGATCCCAACCAAGAAGCGAACGGTATACTTTTTCATAGATCGAAATTGGTAGGGGCTGAATCGGACAATGGGAAGGGGAGGGAGGAATATACATTACCAGTGGGCAGCTAGAGGATTTTCGTGTGTTCCGGAAGCTCGTGCACAGATTCGACCGGGCTAGGGGCTGCAGTAAGAGAAAAGCCGTGGATGGAGCGAAAGAGAGAGGGAGAGAGTGAGAGAGAGAGAGAAGGGGAAACAGAAAGCCCACGGGAGCCGAATTTGCATCCGGCAAAGCAACCTCAGACTACTTTATTTGATTGGCTGCCCACAGGGTTACTTTCAACCCCAACACTGACAAGTCCACGCGAAAGTACATTTCCGTATCTCCCTTCTCGCTTCCGACCAACGCAACGATTCTTCTCCTTCCCCTCCCCCCGTTCTCTGCCCCGTCCCTTTCATTTTTTCCTCGTTCCTGTCGCCGCCTCTCTTCTTTTTCACTACGGTCTTTCAGTTCCATCTTACACGGTTCTTCTAGGACTCTCCTTTGTTTCTTCTTCTCTGTCCCGCGTACACTCCGCGACAAAACTACGAGACTTTTAGTTTTGTCTTTTCTCGTTCGTAATACTTTTCTTTGCTTTGTGTAAAAGTAATGTGAAATACCAAAGGCTACAATTGAGTGGGAATCTTGAATGAGGGTGTATGTTATATTATTGTTGAAATTCAGTTATCAGTAGATCGCGAAATGCACAATTTTCTAAGAAATAGGGACTGAGATCTGGTCGGAAATTTATGTCATGATCACATGATTTCAAAAATATATCTTTTACTTTGCATATTTTCCATGTTGTTTTTGATAATTATTGTTGAAAAACGGACTTTGTAGTTTGGAAGTATATAGAATATATTATTATATTATGTATTGTTATTGAAATGCCATTTATTATGTAAATAATTTTGATTATATTAAGATTATATGAATTTTAATTACATTACACTAGTAGAGGTAATTATATTAACTTTATTATATAAATTTATTTAATTACATTAAATTTTATATTATATTTCATATTATGTACAATATTACATATAATACAATAATGTATTGCACATTTTATTTGCCGCGTACGTACATATGTCCTGCTCATCTGAATCATCTATCTATTGTACTATAATTAGATTATAATAGTTTTGATACCAGTTACAGTGGATAATAAAAGCATGTAAAAGTTTTTGCTTCTAACCATTGCATTTTAAAAGAATTTCCTTTCGAATTTAGCAACCACCCTTTTAAGTGAATAAAAATCAATTTCCTATCAATTATTCCTTCTCGACAATATTTTCACATAACTGTTACATTTTCTCTCTGCCAATAAACAATAAATAACGAATAAACAAGCATTAACACTATAAGAAATGTATGTAACTGGTCAGTTATTGTTAATAACGAAAACTTATTCGCGAAAAAATGTGTTCACCTAAACTACTAGCTGAAATCGTAAGTGTCTTATATAGTTTTGTCGCTGAATGTAGCCGGTCCACCTTTTCCCTGTTCGCGTTCTCCTTTGACCTCGGTTTTCCTCTCGTTTTTCTTGGTATAGTCCCGGAGAAATGGTCCGCGGATCGAGGACCATGCTGGAGAACCCCTTGAGCCTTCTTAGGACATTTCCTTCTGCATCTCGAATCGGATCTACGCCGCGGAAGAGTAAGACGGACTTCAATCTCTGTAATACTTCTCTCCGGCTACGGGCATCGACTGGCTGTACAAACAACGGCGAAATTTCCTTCGTTTTTTTCCAGTCGCGAAAATATGCTGCGCCGCTCTGATAGAAATAAATTTGGCCTTCCGTTCCGCGTCACGCCGATGTGTCCTCATTGTCGCGGCATTGTCGCAAGACGCTGGGATCAGGGTCTCTCAACCTGCGGTCTATCAATCGATACGGGATCGCAAGAAATTGTTAACCCTTTGCACTCGAAGCCATTCCAACTGTAAATTGAAAATAATTTACCTAGCTCATAGTATTCTCATTGCATGCAAGAAAGTGCACTTTGATGCATACGAAATTCATCCTTGTGACTCATAACAAATTTAACAATTTTTTAAATCTAAACTTTGTTGTTATAAAAATTATCTTGGGACGTGATAGAACAGTTATAGTGGTGCCTCAGAGTCACCATTCGAGTGCAAAGGGTTAACATGTAGCTGAACGATGAGTTAGGATCTTGGTTATGCGAGTTAATTAGAAGTTTATGAGCATTTGCCCATAAGTACGTGGAGACATCTTTATTTAATCCTTTATCCTCGAGTGGTGACTCTGAGGTATCACTGAAATTTTTATATCAGGTTTCAAAATAATGTTTATGCCAACAATGTTTATATTTAAAAACTTGTTGAAAGTAAAACTGTTGGTACGACTAACAAGAATTAATTTCATATCTATAAAAATGCACTTTGTTACGTAAAATGGAAATACTAAAAGCCAGGAAAGTAATCTTAGATTTACAGTTAAATGGCTCCAAATGCAAAGGGTTCAGATAATCACGCAAGAAGAAAGTTGAGTTCATTAATGGATATTACTATGATTTTTACTATATCATTGGATATGTTTTACCAATATTTAATATTTTAGCAGTATTTAATATTTTACCAATAGTGACAAAGAACAATAAAATTCTTTTTTTATATAGCTGCCCAAGCTATCCATTTTTTTTATTATACCCAAGAGAATATTTTTCTATTGAGTTGTTAAAAGTGTTCATAGTTATTAATCACATTATAATTATAGTTTTCCGGATTATAAGTGTTTTTTCTGTCTAAAGATAAGGAAACCGACTGCACGTTGTTATGTAATTATCCGCTTGTTATTAGTGCTGCAGTATTAATCCTCTGCTTATACTTTTGATCACTTAAAAGATTTAAATAAATGAGTCGCTCAATTCTAATACTACTAAGTGTTATTCAATATACAGGGTGTCTCAAAATTATGTGCACTCCGGGAAATGGGGGGTAGCTGAGGCCATTTCAAGTAACCTTTTCCTTTGCCGAAATGCAATCCACGGCTTTGTTAACGAGTTACTAACATTTAAATTTGGCTGCGCTCCGACGAGTTTTCGTGCTGCTGCGCGCGCGAGCAGGGGCCACTCAGGGACGACTCAAACTCGTCTCGGTGACAGGAGCCACGGTCACGCATCGCCTCTGAGCCGCGTTCGATCATCAAATAAGAATTTCAT